>NW_026129938.1:0-30371 GCF_022985175.1 Labeo rohita | reverse complement strand
CTGACACACTACAGTAAAAGATAGAAATAACTGACTTAGGCCCCGATCAGACAGAACGCAGAATTGTTTTCTATTGGCAGTGAATGTTACGTACGCTGTTTATGCGCCCCCGGCCACCTCACATTTTAACCACTTGCTGCACCTCACATTTTTGCCGGAGCGCTCTGAGCACCTGAAGTTGAAAAAAAAAAAAACAAAGCAACTCTGAGCAGAAAAAAAAGCACCCAGCGTCATTGTGTTTCTTTCTATTGTTCAATTGTATGAATGGAGAAGTGGTCCGGAGACTGCAATAATGGAGGAGAAACTTTTGGTGTCTATCGCGGGTTACCTGAAGCTGTGTTTTTTAAGGTTTTTGCTAATATGACAGTTTACTTAACAGCAAAATCCAAAGATTTTAGAGCGCCACTGTAGCTCTGATGATACGTAGACAAACACATGTATTTCAATTCTGAATTCTAGCTATATTAGTGTAGTAATAAGTCAAACCAAATCATACAACAAAAGAACTCCACACCAGAAGTGACAGGCGCAGCAGATAAAGAGCAGTCCTCCTCCAAACTGCCAGGAATCAGCTGGATCACCTGGGGGTAAAGAAAAAGAAAAAAAGATTATGTCAGAAGACACGTGTTTTGTCTGGTATTTAATCACATTCCTTTAAAAATAATTTAATGTTAGTATGTCTTAATGTTAGATGTGAAAACTCACTTCATGTGGCAGAAGATTTTCATTCCCAAACTTCTGGATCATAAAGGGAAAACACACACACAAACACAATTTAATATTAATTTGTATAATAAAACTAATTACTTACAGAGACATGGACTTGCCAGAATGTACTCACCAGCTCCATTTCATTTCACAATAACAATTTTTATTTTCAATTTTATTTTATTTTATTAAACATAAGATCAAAGTATCAAATTACAAAAAAAACAACTAATACAAAAGAACAAAGGTAAGTTCAATACATATTGTAATTTTCTATTTAGTTTTTTTTTTTTTTTATGACCGACTGCAGGTAACGTTAGGCTAAATTATACTGCTGTCACTTTAAGAACAAAATGCACAGATCCAGTATACTGACACGTAACCGGGTTTCCACCTAAATGTTTATCTTGACTTCAAACATTAGCAACTGTGTTTAAGTCCAGTGAATTTTGAGAGAACTGTCTGTATTTAAGTGAGGTGCGGCTTTCTGTGTCTATTGTTATTTACTCATTTTATCACCACCCTGGACCTGCTATTTATTCCTCATTCATGCACGCGTATTTATCAAAGTGTCAGTAATGTACATTTAAGCAGTGCTGTGCTACAAGCAGGGTTCGAATTACGGGGGAGCTAAGGGGAGCTCGGCTCCCCTGAAAAGGACCTGGGCTCCCCTGAAAGCCTACTTTGAGACATTTAGGGGGAACTCTAAAACACTTTCCATTTTTTGTGTCGCATATAGATTTTGATTTTCTGTACATTAAGGTTCCTGAAATAAATGATGATATTAAAAATGTGTCAATGTTGTGTGTTTATTCGCTCATTACATTACTATTTCCGAACACTATTTTCCGCTGTCTCCTGCTGTGACCATCCATGCGTGGTGGCGCTGCACTGAAATTACTACGTTTACGTCACCACTTGAACTTCTCACTGAGTTGGTATTTGAATGTTAGCTTAACTTCAAGTTCAAAACATACTTTATTCGTTTTTTGGAACACTCTGTGGATACTAATAAGAATTTTAAAAAAGAAAGCAGCCAAACCTCAGTCAATTTGGATTTACAAAACAAACGAAGAGGAGTGATGACAGCGCACCAGCTACAACTAGCTTGCCGGTGTTACCGCCGCCGCTAAAAGTTGCTGCTAGTGACAGCACCAGCACCGAGGATAGCGAGACTTTGGCGCCAGAAACCACCGCTGCGACCTGCAGCGGACCAGGCGATCATGCAACACCTTTCAACTGGACAACAAAGCAATGGAGTGAGTGGAAAATCAGGAATACATGGCTCTACTCCAAAAATCAGAAGTTAGGATGTACAGTATGCATGGAGGCAAAAAGCCTGTTGCTCGCCGAAAGAGCAACGGGAGTACATCTGTCAGAGGAATGGATGAATGGAGAGGTCAGCAGCGAGTCACAGAATAACCTGCGGAAAAAGATTTACAAGCATCGGGACAGTTTGGCACACAAAAGAGCGGTTGAGATTTCGGAGATGAAGGAAAAGGATGTGCTCCCAAACAAGGTGCTTGAAGTAAATGCTAATTTAATGCAAGAAACAGCTACGTCTTTCAGATCTGCTTATATGGTGGCCAAGGAAAAAATGGCCTACAGAAAGCTCCCTGCTGTAATGTCCCTTCAAAAACTTAATGGTGCAAACGTGGGAAATGTGCACAAATCAGACCATGCTTGTGCTGAAATAATCGGACATATCGCCAGTGAAATGAGAGCTAAACTTGTTTCAAAAGTAAAAGAACTGGGATCACGAATCAGTATCACGATAGATGAGAGCACAGTTCATGGCCTGGCTTATATGATCATTTATGTGCGGTGTGACATGACAGGAACGGGGGAAGTGGATAATGTTTTTTTAGATATCGTTGAGCTTTCAGAAGGCACGGATGCCGAATCGATGTACAAAAGTTTGAGGAAAAGCTTGAGATAAGCGGGACTGGATGATGAGTTTCTGGGAAAAAATCTCATCTGCATTGCAACGGATGGAGCAGCGGTACTGACGGGCAGAGTCGGCGGACTCGTCACTAAACTCAAACAAGATTTCCCCAAAGTTCAGTCAATACACTGTCTAGCTCACCGACTTGAGTTAACTGTCAAAGACTCACTTAAGGAAGTAGCTGGATGTAACCAATTTGATTTTTTTATCTCAAAACTTTACGCCCTCTATAACCAGTCATCAAAAAACGCCCGTTTGCTCCAGGAGGCAGCTACAGGTTTGAACATGCAAATCCTAAAAATAGGTCAAATCTTTACAATTCGTTGGGTGGGTAGTAGTTTTCACACTGTGAAGGCAGTATGGAACGATTATCCTGCACTGGCGCACCAATTCAGAACAGCCATGGAAGACACATCTCGCTGCGACATAGAGAGGCAGAAATTCAGGGGCCTGCACAAACTCCTTACAAGCACAGGTTTTTTGGCTGATTTGGCATGTATGAAGGATGTCCTGCGAGAACTACAAAATCTGTCGCTAAAACTGCAACGCAAACAAACATCTTTAGTTGATGCAAGTTGCCACATTCAGCAGACCATTGACGTCTTGACAGCCATGAAAGCAAGTGGAGGAAAATCCACACAAAAAGCCGAACAACGCATATCGACTGGCCTGTTCAAAGATGTTGAGCTTTCAGAGAGCAGGCCGAAGATAAACCGTCTTCAGTTTAACCCTCTGGTGTCTGAGGTGATTTTGGGGCCCTTTAGATGTTTAGACATGCCCTGATATTTGTGCTTATTTCAACTACTTATAACATACTACTGGCCAACATATAATTTTTTTGTATTCAGCACAAACAGTGCTACACTAATATGTGAACAAGATGGATGTGCATGTTTGCATTTTTTTAGAAAAAAAAATATTATGCATGGTTAGTAAGTTTTAGGAAAATAAATGTTGCTGAAATAAGGCCATAAAACTCATACTGAATAGTCCTGAGGAAGGCTTTTGAGTAATCACTCTTGTAGGCTACAATATGTACTTTAAAATGATGTGAAAATGACCGTGCTTACTCTTTCACAGAAAACAATATATTGATGTAAATTTTCTAAGACGTGTCATGAATATTTAGTGATTCACACCTGAGAGACAAAAGGCCCTCCTCTAATGGCCCATCACTGTGACTGTCACTATGAGGCAGGTAACAAAGAATGAGAGGAAAGTAAGATAATGGGGGGTTTTGGTCGTTTGTATTTTATTTACAACACAATATAATCAAAACATACATAATGATGGTCAAAGATTATTATTGTACTCACTGATCTAACCACAGAGATGTGAACAGACCTTGTGTCATTCCTGTTCAGCAAGTCAAACTAGTAAACCATACCTGATATTTAAGTGTTTGCTGCTTCTTTCCATGGACTCAAGATAATAATAATAAAAAAAAAAAACGTCACAGAGCTTATGTTACTGAAAATCAGTGAAGAATAACATTTGATGTTGGTACAGCACTCTCAAAATTTGAAGAGACTCCAGTAAAAATCAGCAATATTCATCTGTGGTGCAGGTATCAGATCACTAAAAAAAGAAAAAGAAAAAACACCTCTGAGCATGTTAATATCAGAAGAATCTGTATATAACGATCTTGTAGTCACAGATTTACGCCAACTTTGTATTATGTAAAAAGGACATTTTATATCTGAGAAACAAATTATGGTTTGGCACCTTATAAAACTCTATTTGGGAACAAATTATTAATAATAAACGTGATCTAGACATAGTTCGACTCGTAGCATTTATCATGTTACAGTGTACATTCATATTACTTTTATATCGTAATTTGTTTTATATTATATAGAACATGAAAACTTCATCGCGTCGTAAGAAATTTAGATACAATGAGCTACTTTCATTTTCAAAATGTTTCACTCGATTTCAAACATTTTAGCCAGGAATCATAGTTTAGGAAAACCCAAGCTAGTAAATGTGTTCAAACTTATGTCAAAATAAAACGTTAACTAACGCAAAAAAGAAACATCACTTGCTCGTCAGACTGATCTCTTCCTCTGGATCAGCCGCGCGTCGCGTTGAGGTGAATTCTGTGTTTTTCCTGTCAGCACATCTTTTTTTTTTTCCTGAAGCTAAATTCTGCTGTTTCTCTCAGCACGTCTTCTTCCAGAAACGAACATTAGCCGAGATAAACTTAATGAATTGTCAAGCTTTGTTTACGATGATGTGGGCCCTAACATGTGGCGCCGCCACGTGGCTATTTATCATATCAAAAATAATTAGCTCTGAGGGAAAAACTGGGCATCACGTTGGTTTCACGCGGATTACTTTATCACAGAATATTTGTTTTTGATAAGACTTGATTTATTTAAAAGTAGAGATATCAAGCTTTCTATAGATATATCTCTCCTGTCTGTGTGTGGAGTATTCACTGAGTTTAGGTTCATTTTATTGACGCATTTCTAAAAGCCGTTCGCGGAGACAGTGAAGACTGAGGAAGCACCCTCTTTATTTTCTTTAATTTAAAGCAGCACACAGTTCAGTTTTTATTGTGAGTGTGCTCAAAAAAAAGTATACACTTAATGGTTTCTGATGATGTATAACACTTATTTGTGTGACCAAAATTGACGGAGTATTTTTAGTGTCTTTTGCACTGATCTTAAAAAACGTGAGCTGATCACGCCGGCGTGATCGTCGACCCCAGGGGGTTAATCAGTCTATTATCAATAGCCTAAAGAAGAGACTGCCCGAACCGGACCTTGTCCAGATGCTGAAACTGCTGGATAAATGCTTTTGGCCACAGCAACATAGCGCCCGTATCCTATATGGGGAAACTGAAGTTCGAGCATTGGCAAAAACACTGGGAGAACCGGCCCGAGAGGCTGTCAAGGAGTTCCGGGACTTTAAATTGCAAAACAGAGCACCAGGGAAAACGCTTGTCAAACTTCAAACAGCAAGTCTGACCTACTTGCCGTCCTCAGCTGAGTGTGAGAGGGGATTTTCTGCCGTGAATTCTACTGACAGCAAGTATCGCAACAAGTTGCGTGAACAAAGCCTCTCCTCGCCTCTCTTCGTGGATCTGAATGGACCCCCTTTGGAGCAATTTGACCCTCTGCCTTTTGTATCATCTTGGATTAAAGCCGGTCACCGACCCTCAACATCCTGGGTTACAGGACGGAAAGCAAAGACAGAAGACCCCAGGCCTCTGTGGTCACTTCTGATTTAAGGTAAGAATCATGGAATTACTTACTTGATCTGTGCGTTTGTGAGGATTGGCCCTAATCTATTTAATATTGATGTATTTTTTTTATGATTGTTATGTGAGTTATTCTGTTTTCATCATGATTTGCATGATGTAGGCCTAAGCGCGGTTGATTCAGAACCGTGGACAGAGCTGTTTGCCCTAACACTGACAACACTGACTGACGCTTGCGTTTTGAAGTAAACGGTTTACTAAGTAAACAATAGGTTTACTGTAAACCTATTGTTTGAAATGCCCGCACATGCACCAAAAGCGTTAAAGTCAGTCAGGGAGGATCGGAAAATAGGGCTCCCCCGAAAGCCACTTTGTAATTCGAACCCTGGTGACAGCTGATCTGAGGTAAGAGCTCATGTCAATCAACTATTGTGAGAGCGGCCTCTGCTGATGTGACGCCACAACGACAGGCATCTGAGAACGACTCGATTTGAAAAAGGGGATATTATTTTTACAGATTAATTAAAAACCACTGCATGGATTTTTATCATTACAGGGTAGATTTGTACATACTGTTATGAAGAATGAGAGACGTGAGGCGAGCGGATCCACTTGCGAGCCTTTATTTAATGGACGAGACAGATACAAAGTCGAACGGGCAGGGTCAAACAGGAGCAAACAGGAGTGTCAGAGGCGAGACGAGAGAATAGTCTTTTATGACGAGCAATAATCCAAAGGCAGGCGGCTAGACAGTCGAAAAACGAGAAAACCAGGCAGGAGAACAAAAAACCAGGAACTTGGAACGAGGAAACGCTAACAATTACAACAATAGAATAATTCAACAAACCGTGAAGTGCACTGAGGAGGACCGGGGTTTTTATAGAACGCCTGATTGGTCACGGGGGCTGACGCAATAAGAGCGGTGGAGGATGGGAGATGCAGTCCGAGATGCAAAGTAACAGTCAGAGTGTGTAGGTGAGGCGAGAGTGACATCTGGTGGTGAGTGGACAACGGGACACCGACCAGATTCGTGACATAGCCCCCCCCCCAAGGAGCGGCTTCCAGACGCTCCAACAGAGTAACAGTCCAGGGGAGCGGTGGGGCGGGAGCGAGACAGGGCGAGGGCTGGAGGACCAGGTCCCTGCGGAGGACCCGGTGATTGAGGCAGGACCGGCAGGGCAGGAACCCTCCAGGGCGGAGCCGGCGACGCACGAGCCCTCCAGGGCGGAGCCGGGGGCAGATCGTGAGGCGCGGGCGCCCTCCAGGGTGGAGCAGGAAGCGCAGGAGCCCTCCGAGGCGAAACAGGAGGCGGAGCGGCCCTCCAGGGCGGAACAGGAGGCGGAGCAGCCCTCCCGGGTGAAACAGGAATCTGCGTCACGGTCTGGGACCTGGGGAGAACAGGGACAGAGGAGGCAGACAGAATAGGGGGAGAAGGCGCAGCAGCCCTCCAGGGCGGAACAGGAGGTGCCGCAGCCCTCCGGGGCGGAACTGGAACCTGCATCATGGTCTGGGACCTGGGGAGAACAGGGACAGAGGAGACAGACAGAAGAAAGGGAGAAGCAGAGAGTTTTGAGGTTAACGCCCCCTCCATAAGAGGTTCTACCGCTGACACCTCTGGAGGCATTGGCGCAGCTTCTCCGACGGGGAAGGCCTCTGGGGCGGACTTGAGACCAGACGGGACCTCTGGAGCAGACTTGAGATCAGACGGGAGCTCTGGAGCAGGCTTGAGATCAGACGGGAGCTCTGGAGCAGGCTTGTGACCAGGCAGGAGCTGGGACGGAGCAGGAAACCGCGTTATGGTCTGGGACCTGGGAAAAACAGAGACAGAGGAGGCTGACAGAACAAGGGGAGAAGCAGAGAGGTTATAGGGGGATGCCGCCTCCATGGGAGGATCTACAGCCAAGGCTGACACCTCAGGAGGCATTGGCATGGCTTCTCCAAGTGAGGGGAGCTCTGGAGCTGACTTGTGACCAGACGTGGCCTCAGGGGCACAGTGTGCAGCCCACACACACCAAATGGCAACTGCCATTAAGGGAAGAGCAGCGGCGGGTGGCAGGACCTCTTTAATGGTGGTTTTAGAAGGTGTTAATGCCACTGGGATGTTTGCAGCACTCACTGACACTAGTGGTGGGTCCAGCACGCTGGCCGTCATGACAGGCCGTGACCCTGAGATGTCAGACGAGACATGGCGTGGCTCTGGGCAGTCAAACGAGCGGATCCACTTGCGAGCCTTTATTTAATGGACGAGACAGATACAAAGTCGAACGGGCAGGGTCAAACAGGAGCAAACAGGAGTGTCAGAGGCGAGACGAGAGAATAGTCTTTTATGACGAGCAATAATCCAAAGGCAGGCGGCTAGACAGTCGAAAAACGAGAAAACCAGGCAGGAGAACAAAAAACCAGGAACTTGGAACGAGGAAACTAGGAAACGCTAACAATTACAACAATAGAATAATTCAACAAACCGTGAAGTGCACTGAGGAGGACCGGGGTTTTTATAGAACGCCTGATTGGTCACGGGGGCTGACGCAATAAGAGCGGTGGAGGATGGGAGATGCAGTCCGAGATGCAAAGTAACAGTCAGAGTGTGTAGGTGAGACGAGAGTGACATCTGGTGGTGAGTGGACAACGGGACACCGACCAGATTCGTGACACATACACTGCCAACACACATTAATGTTCAAACAACATGAAAAAGTGAACTTAGCATCCGATGACCCCTTTAAAGAAGTACATGTTTCCTTTAAACTAGAGTAGTCCATAAGAGATTGTAAAAGCGTTTAAAGAGGGAATTGTTTCCAGCGTTATAACACTCTGCAGCTCGTTCCATTACGAGGGAGCAAAATGAGAGAAGGCAGTTTTGTCCTGCTGTGAATATACTCCTGGAACCATTAAAATAAGTTGAACAGTAGATCTACTGCTATAACCGCAGGTGTGAAAGGATAAAAGACTGCAGATTCACACTGGTCATTTTCCTAACAATGCCTAAAAAATAAACAACAGCATGTGCATCTTCCTCCTTTGACATTGCGTGTGGCACCATCAATGTCAGGTCAGAGTTCCCTACAAATTCTCTAGATGCCATTATGGCTTTCTCAGCAGACGTCTCCGCCCTCAGACACTGTGGCAGACCTGCTGCTACTGGATCTAACATTCTTATAAAATAGGCCACAGGTCTGTCCCCATGATGCTGCAAGAGAACAGAAGTCATAAACCCATTTTTCTCATCCAACATCATATCACTTTTTCATTCTTTTTCTTCTCCTAGTAAATGTAACAGTATATGAGAATTTGGATATTCTGTAGAATACACTCATGTAATCAAGGCTTTTGAGTATGGATGAGATGTACTTAAGCAAGTGTTCATACTGGAATTATCAGAGAATATAGAACACACACCTTGTAAAATATGTGAATTCTATTTTGTGTAGCGCCAGTTTTAGTCGAATCGGGTCCATGTAACACTTGTCAGTTCAATTTTGCATCTGAAAAATAGGACATTTTAAAATTGGACTATGTTGACTTTGTCCTGCTGGTGCAGCTTACTTGGAAATAATAGTGAGGATCACTGAGCCACTAGTTGGTTATCCATGCTTATTTAAAGAGTTTTAATTACTTTGTGGATTGCTATGTTAGTACGAGTGATGGTTAGTTGAAAATGTATACTGTATTTTAAAATGAGTGATACAAGTGTCTCTATCTTCATTCAAGTGCTGTACAGCAGTCAAAACCATCATCGTCAGAGGCTGACATTAAAAAAATTCATGCGGAATTATCTCTGGTCTGCTCCCGACAGATGTGGGGGTATGGGACCAACATAAGACAGAATCAACACAACACAAGACCTCATCCACCATCTAAACAAAAGGTTTAGTTGGTACCGGTAGGCCCAAAGTCGGCACCAGAGACCGTTGAACTTTAATGTTCACAAATGCCTCGGCCGCCTCCTCTGTCCACTCAATCTTGTCACATGACTTCAACCCCTTCCCTATTCTTAGGGCTCTCAGAGGCTGCTCAAGAATCACATAATTGGGAATAAATGTCCTTCAATATGAACACATTCCCAAAAATGACAACATTTGTTTCTTTGTGATTGGCTTCGGTGCATCTTTTATGGCCTGCACTCTTTTGTCAGACAGGGACTTACTGTTGGGTGTAATGACATGACACAAAAACGTTACTTTTAAAGTAGTTGCTTCAGGAGAGAGACAGTGTCAGCCACATGTATTCATCTCTATTAATAAGAAACTAATAAACCTTTAACATATTATAGCAAAGCAGGTCCAACTGTCAGGGTCAAAGGTTCTAGGCTTCTTTGAAGCACTTTGTTATCTATCGTATGGGTTGTTTGAAAAACCCTGACTCAAACATGTAAATTTATAGCCTTTTGCCATTGAATTCAAATGCAAACTAGTAGCTTTTCTTAGTAACTTTTCTTTTTTTTTTGTCCAGTGGCATGCTAAAAAAATGCATTAGCCAAGTCTACCACTGAAAAGAATGTTGCATCTTGCTGAATTTGTGACAAGATTGTGTATGGATTTGGCACTGATGGGGCCCTTTGTCTGTCAGCTACTTTCACTGCTTGTAATTCTTAGACAAAACACCATTTTGTAGGTTGGCCCTCATCCCTTATAATTTTCACATTAAATATTGGAGTGCGCACTGGAGAATCATTACATGGCATTATTATACCCCCTTTCAAAAGTGACTCAAATACTGGTTTTATACCCAGTATTGCTTCTGCCTTCAGAGGATACTGTTACTGACATGGCCTGTAATCAGAGTTTGGAGTGATTATAACCGGTTAACATCCCTTGATCAAACCCACATCATATTTGTGTTTTACCCACAATTTAGGAGGCACCTCCGCCAAAGCAGGGTGTATGTCTGAGGTGCAAATATTTGCCATGCAATGATTTTCTTTTGTGCTTTTATTAATAGGGGTCACAATTCTACCTACTTTAATGTCATACTTACAGTCTGACACAAATGCCCCTAAACTCTTTCTATGTTTCATACCCACACCTATCTCACACCTATCTCTTCACAAATCTCCCTACTTCACACCATAACTGATCCCTGGCCTTGGAAACAGATAAGTGAGGCACAGACTCTCCTGCCACTAGACAAAACGAAACTGTTTTTCTGTCAGGCTGACTGAAACTACACACACACTTTCTGTCTAAAACATTTGATCACAGCTCAAAGTTTCACTCTTCCCTCCTTTTTTTTCTTACGACATGTGACGTGCAACGTAAATTGTTAGGCATCATAATTTCTTTGTTAAACGGCTTTGTTCAATTCTTAGCCAATTCACACATCATCTGAGCCCAATCATTGTTTTTTAATGTGCCATTCATAAACCCACTGATGCTCAGCTCACAGACAGCACAATTGGTCCTCCTGTTCTGTCACTCTGACACTCCAGGAGTCTGCAATGAGCACTAAATTTAGTTTACATAATAAATCTCGAGCCATGATGGGTACAGGGCACACCGGTGAATACGTGAATGCATGTTTCAGCAGCCGGCCTCCCTCTGTTTCACAATTTAAAGGCACTGTGAATTTTTCAAAAATTTTATGACCTGATACAAAAGTGGACTTATTTATGTTATCAGTCAGTACCGGTTGACATGGCAAGTCACATGATCGTAAACAAGATCTGGTTGCCCCAGAACCATCCCTGCTAAAAATCCAACTAATACTCCCTCCACTATCATGGGGTGTTTGGGCATCTTCAGAAACCCCTCACTTTCAAACATCATTGTACAGTTATCAAAAAATTCATTATTCAAATTGGAAACACTCAAACAAACTCAAGCTTTTTCTTCATTGCAGAGAGCAGTATTTACGTCACTCAGTTTAGAAACATACAAAGAAATGCAAGCTTTTTCTTCATTGCAGAAAGCATTGTTTACATCAGTGTATGTGTGTGTGTGTGATTAAAAGATGTACTCTGTACTGTAGCTGTTGACTGCTCAGCCTTCAGTCTGCTTCTTGATTTTGCCGGTTCTCTGGACATTCTCTGACCCAGTGATGGTCAAATGCAGACTTCTTGCACAGTGTGCATTTGCTGCATTCTCTGGTCAGATGATCATCAGTCCCACAGATCACACAACCCCGTTGCTCTGGGTTTCTTTCAGTCCAGCTTGAGGGTCTAAAATAGCAGTCAGTCATCCATTCTTCCACTCGATGTAGTTGCCCTTCACTGCTTGCGCAATTTCTGGTCTCAATCTGTTCAGAAACCAGCTTCGCAAATGACACTCCCAGGTGCCAGGTTGATTTCCTCTGTCGTCGGGCTCATCCAAGCCACTGTGTTTGTTGAAAGTCTCGTACTGTTGATGATAATAGTCTCATGTCGTTCACAGTCCACGGTCTAAAGATCATCATCGCCCCGTCAGGCCCCGAAACTTCGACCGTCGGAGCTTTTATACTCACATTTTCTTCTTTCACAGTGTTTCTTGTCTTTCTTTTCTTTGATGGGGGAAGTCTGTGAGTTCTTTCCTCTTCGTTGGGGGTTTCGGGAATCATTTCGGGGTCTTCTTCCTCTTGCCCTCCAGCTGCTGCCGCCTGTGGAAGCAGTGCTGTCAGTATTGCTGACGGTACTGCCGGTCTCGCTGGCAATGCTGATGGTCTTTTTCTGGTGGTGCTGTCTGTCTTCTTGGTGGAGAGCAGTCGAGATCAGGGTCCACTTTTAGGGCTTGCAGCTCAGCCACGGGATAGTGATGATACGGATGATACCCCTTTGATGTGTATGATTACACATCAAAGGGGTTAGTGGATCTATGTGGTGCAGTTACTTTTTCCTCACATTCTTCCTTTTTTCTTTTCTTTTTCATCCCTATGTGCCAGTTCTTTTTGCATCACCTTTCTTTCCCTCTTATCAGCCTTTCTTATCCAACAATCCACTGCCTGCTCACATTTCCCACACACATGCTTCACACAGCACCCTTTCTGTTTCTCACTCCCTTTCTCAACTGACTCCTTTACTACCCTCAATCTTGTAGCACCCAATGTACCTTCTTTCAGAAAATCATTTTCTCACTTGATGAAATACCGGTGTATCATATTTAGCGAGCTTGCTTTGGGATTTCCCCATAATGGCTTCCTTTCCCCCGTGGGCTCCCGTCTGCGCCTATACTCTATCTGTCGGACGTCTCCAACAGATCCGACCTGTAATCCCAAGTCGGCCCGGCGGAATGCACCCTGCACCCTGTTTAATTACCTGCAAACCTTTTCAATTTCTTCGAAATGTACTTCTCGTGTCGTACTTGCTTACGTGATCTCAATTTCTTGAAATATCCCAATCTACTGATTTCAACTTCTTTTTAGAAATGTTTTAACCATGCTTGCTTTCGTCACAATTTTCTTTTCTACAGAATGAATTGGCTGTGCTGTATTCCCATGATTCTATGCAGGACTCTAACCCACAATAACTAATCACACTGCCCACAGAATCGGACCAGCCACTATGGTTCGTCCCTCCCCCCCCCTTTTTTTTTTTAATTAACCCCAAATCTAATAATACCAATTCTACTCTCAAAACCAAATTCTATTAGAATCTCTTGATCTGTCTCTTACCGGAGAGTTCTGATGCCACCTGGGTTTTGTTTGCTGATTCCAGTGGTGTCCTTCCTGGGCCCTGGCGGGTGGCCCCTCATCCCTTAATCTAGTCGGGGTAGGGCTGCGACATCTAAGTCCAAGATGTACGGTCACTGTCAGCTCTCGGGTCCAAAAGGCACATCCAAGGAATCCCACTTCTGACACCAAATTGTTGTGGCAAAATCAAACCGACTCTCACCAAAACAAGAGACAAACTCAGTCAAATGTCTTTTATAATTTATTCTTTGCAAAGAAGGTCAGACAGTCATACAGAAACACAGGTTACTGCAGAGTGCAACCAAGAAAGGAGGGCACACTTCAATTTATATCTCTCCAATTTATATCTCCTAGCCTTCAAGGTTACATCTCCTAAACGGTAACTTTCCACATGTAGTAATAGTGAGACAAATACATTCTGCTACATCATACTCCCAAGATTAAAATCTTTATATTTAGGGCCCTAATACATTTCTCTTATGTCATTCTTATAGCAGGTTTAAATAAAGCAGACCCTTACACAATATTCCATAAACACATAATGAGTAAAATGAATATTTTTTTCACAAACATTATTTCCACGGACAGAATTTTTGGAACAAACACTACTGAAATCCTTTAAAAAACTATATCTGTAACAGAGGGACGGGAGACGAGCGGATCCAAGTGCAAACTTTTATTGTATGGACGAGACATAGACATGGTCAGGCAGGCAGGGTCGAACAACGGCAAGCAGGTGTATGGACAGCAAACAAAGAGTAATCCTGAAACGAGCGAGGGTCAATCAGCGGCGTACGTAATCCAAATGAGGGCTAGGCAGGAGAATGGTCAGACAGGCGAGAGATCAAAACGAGATAACAAACAAACTAAGACAAAAAGAACACGGAGGGAAACGCTTTGTATGACTGCTAATGAATCAATACTCGGCGGAGAGTGACTGGAAGACCGGGGCTTTTATACAGTCCGTGATTGGTGCAAATGGTAAGAGCAGTGGCTGAAGGGAAATGGAGTCCGGGGTGTGGTGCAACAGTCAGTGTGTGAGAACAAGGTGAGAGTGACATCTGGTGGTGAGCGGTCCGCAGCTCACCGACCAGATCCGTAACATAGCCCCAGGCTTCCAGACGCTACAAACGAACCATAGTCCAGGGGAGCGGTGGGGCGGGGGCGAGACAGGGCAAGGGCTGGAGGGCCCGGTCCGTGCGGAGGACCAGGTGACTGAGGCAAGACCGACAGAGCAGGAGTCCTCCAGGGTGGAGCTGGAGGCGGAGCAGGAGGCACAGGAGCCCTCCAGGATGGTGCCGGAGGCGGAGCAGAAGGCACAGGAATCCTCCAGGGCGGAGCCGGAGGCGGAGCAGGAGGCACAGGAGCCCTCCAGGGCGGAGCTGGAGGCAGAGCAGGAGACAGAGCAGCCCTCCAGGGCAGAACAGGAATCTGCGTCACGGTCTGGGACCTGGGGAAAGCAGGGACAGAGGAGGCAGACAGAACAGGGGGAGAAGGTGCAGCAGTCCTCCGGGGCGGAACAGGAGGCGGAGCAGGAGGTACCGCAGCCCTCCGGGGCGGAACAGGAGGCGGAGCAGGAGGTACCGCAGCCCTCCGGGGCGGAACAGGTGGCTGCGTCATGGACTGGGACCTGGGGAGAACAGGGACAGAGGAGGCAGACAGAATAGGGGGAGAAGGCGCAGCAGTCCTCCGGGGCGGAACAGGAGGCACCGCAGCCCTCCGGGGTGGAACAGGAGGTGCCGCAGCCCTCTGGGGCGGAACAGGTGGCTGCGTCATGGACTGGGACCTGGGGAGAACAGTGACAGAGGAGGCAGACAGAATGAGAGGAGAAGCAGAGAGTTTAGTGGTTAACGCCCCCTCCATAAGAGGTTCTACAGCAAGCGCCGACACCTCTGGAGGCATTGGCGCAGCTTCTCCGATGGGGAAGGCCTCTGGAGCAGACTTGAGACCAGATGGGACCTCTGAAGCAGGCTTGTGATCAGACGGGAGCTCTGGCGCAGGCTTGTGATCAGACGGGAGCTCTGGCGCAGGCTTGTGATCAGGCGTGACCTCAGAGGCTGACTTGAGAACAGGCGTGACCTCAGAGGCTGACTTGAGAACAGGCGTGACCTCAGAGGCTGACTTGGGAACAGGCGTGACCTCAGAGGCTGACTTGGGAACAGGCGTGACCTCAGGAGCTGACTTGGGAACGGGCGTGACCTCAGGAGCGCAGTGTGCAGCCCACACGCACCAAACGGCAACTGCCATTAATGGAAGAGCAGCAGCGGGAGATAGGATCTCCTTACAGGTGGGTCCAGAGTATGCTAACTCTACTGGCAGGTTGGCTGACCGTACCGACACCAGTGGTGGGTCCAGCAAACTGGCCATCATAACGGGCCGTGACCTTGGGATGGTGGACTTGACCTGGCGAGGTTCTGGAAGGTCAGACGAGATGTGACTTGGCTCTGGACTGACAGACGAGACGTAACTTGACTCTGGGTGGTCAGACGAGACGTAACTTGACTCTGGGCGGTCAGACGAGACGTAACTTGACTCTGGGCGGTCAGACGAGACGTAACTTGGCTCATGAAGATCAGCTGTGGTTTGACTTGGTTCGTGAAGCTCAGTAGTGACCCGATTTGGTTTGGCTGTGACTTGACTTGACTTGGTAGGAACAGCTGGAACGTGACTTGACTTGGCTGTATCTTGGCTTGACTCAGGTCCCACGGCTGTGACTTTGATTGACTTAGAAACCACGGCTGTGACTTTGCTTGACTCGGGAACCACGGCTGTAACTTTGCTTGGCGTGGCTGGATCAGCTGTGACTTGACCTGGCTTTAGTACAACAGCAGTGACTTGGCTTGGCTGGAACAGCTGTGACGTGACTTGACTTGGCTGTGACGTGACTTGGTTGTGACGTGACTTGGGTGACGTGGCGTTGGCGGGCGCTGGCTTGGCTGACGTGGCGTTGGCGGGCGCTGGCTTGGCTGACGTGGCGCTAGCAGGCGCTGGCTGGGCTGACGTGGCGTTGGCGGCCATCTTTGCGACAGGCTCTGGCGTGGCGGCCATCTTGTAAGGTGGTGCTGGGTGCTCGGGTGAAACCTTGCTTGACCTTGAAGGAATGACGCCCGTGACCTTGCTTAACTCAGGAATGGCGGCTTTGGCTTGACTGGACTTGGAAGCTTGACTGGACTTGGAAGCTTGACTGGACTTGGATGCTTGACTGGACTTAGGAGACACGGCTGCAGCTTGACTCGACACATGAAACGCTGCTGCAACTTGACTTGACTTGGAGACTTGACTTGACTCAGGAAACGCAGCTGCAACTTGACTTGACTTAGGAACTTGACTTGACTCAGGACATGCAGCTGCAACTTGACTTAACTTAGAAACTTGACTTGACTCAGGAAACGCAGCCGCAACTTGACTTGACTTAGAAACTTGACTTGACTCAGGAAATACAGCTGCAACTTGGCTTGGCAAGGAAACTTGACTTGACTCGGGAAATGCCGCTGCAACTGGACTGGACTCGGAAACTTGACCTGACTCGGGAAACACAGCTGCAACTTGACTTGTCTTGGAAACTCGACTTGACTCAGGAAACACAGCTGCAACTTGACTTGACTCAGGAAATGCAGCAGTAACTCCATATAGCTCTGGTATGGCAGCTGTGACGTGACGGAGCTCTGTTTCCGCCGCCATCTTGTGAACGGGCTCCGCCGTCGCCGCCATTGTGTGAGCGCGCGCCGGCGCTGCCGCCATCTTGTGAACGGGCACCGCAGTCGCCGGCATTTTGGGCACACGTTCTGACGCGACCGCCATAGTTTGAGGTAGACGAGCGGATCCAAGTGCAAACTTTTATTGTATGGACGAGACATAGACATGGTCAGGCAGGCAGGGTCGAACAACGGCAAGCAGGTGTATGGACAGCAAACAAAGAGTAATCCTGAAACGAGCGAGGGTCAATCAGCGGCGTACGTAATCCAAATGAGGGCTAGGCAGGAGAATGGTTAGACAGGCGAGAGATCAAAACGAGATAACAAACAAACTAAGACAAAAAGAACACGGAGGGAAACGCTTTGTATGACTGCTAATGAATCAATACTCGGCGGAGAGTGACTGGAAGACCGGGGCTTTTATACAGTCCGTGATTGGTGCAAATGGTAAGAGCAGTGGCTGAAGGGAAATGGAGTCCGGGGTGTGGTGCAACAGTCAGTGTGTGAGAACAAGGTGAGAGTGACATCTGGTGGTGAGCGGTCCGCAGCTCACCGACCAGATCCGTAACAATATCTATGTGATGTTACTCTGTGTTTTTGCTTTTTTTTTTTAGTTTTTTTTTTAGGTTTTTAATTTGATCTAGGAAGGATTTTTGTAAATTCAGAAAGATTCTGTGCAATTCACAATGAGATTAAATTTCATTCTGCATTTATTTTAAAATGCATAGGATTATTAATTTAATGATTATTTAATGGGATTATGATCTTTGAAGGGCACCTATTATGCAAAATCCACTTTTAGAAGGTGTTTGGACAAAAATGGGCGTTGGAGTTGTGTGTAGACAGCCATCTTAGAGGGATAAAAATACATACTCTTTTTTTTTTCTCTTCAAACTTCATAAACTCAAACCAGGCTCAAAAACAAGCACTTTGGAGCCTGTCTCCACAATGACGTCATATTTCGGTAGCCCCGCCCACCGCTATTGACTGACAGGTATTACCATATCCTCAGCTATTTTGTCTGTGTGTGTGACCGGCTGTGTGGAAAGCAGTGTCCCATCAGGAACAGCCTTGCTCTGTTTCATGATCAGAAAAACGTTAAGGATGTTAATGTTTCTGCTGTAAATGTCTATTTTTTTTTTTTTTTTTTTTTTTTTGGGGGGGAATTTTACTAAATTTAAAGTCTGTGTACAACTACGAAACAAGTTTTAAATATAGAAATACTAAAGATGTAAATAAACTGCCAGTAGGTGGCAGCAGGTCACCGTCACTGAATGATTCATTTAAGCAAAGAGTAAAGTGATAAAAAGTTTAAAAAAAATGTAAAATTTAAAAATGTGTTCAGCTATATGTAAACCCAAGCATTAACTCTTAAAAGAGAAATTGAGTGTCGTAAAGCTATTACATGCAAAGATTTTGTCATTTTGTATAGGTATGAATATATAGCCATACATGAATACATTGCAATATACCGAAAATGTGAACACTAGTGTCTCATATATGGAAGTGTACCATTTAATATATTGCATTATCTTTTCTAATACATTCCTAGATTTCATAAGATAACACTGTCCACTTATTCATATTTATTTTGATTCATTGTATTGTGGGGGGAATTTCTGCAGGCTGGTGATGAATGGATGAGCTGCTGGACGCAGGTATCTACAAGAAAAAAAAAAAAAAACATATTTTTTGTTGATAATAGTATTGCATCCATTTCTGAATACTTTACAGTACATAGACATTCAATATTTAATTTTACTCCAAGTCCAACTACGTCAGGTTTAGGTTTCTCTTACCTCTGAGCTGTTGAGACCATAGAAATGACTGGGTCTGAAATCAGAGGGCTGTGGAGGTAAAGGAGCATACTGCACCTTTGGATAAAACAAAACAAACAAAAAAAAAATACACATGTACTGTTTTATGCCTTCTTACTGTGAAATGCCATAAACAGAATGACACTGCCAGACTCCAGTATTACAGGTTTATAAACCTCACTGTATTATGAAAAACCACGTTGCCACGTAAAAAAAAAATTACGAGAAAAAATAGTCGAAATGTTTCGAGAATAAAGTCAAAATAATTTAAGAATAAAGTCAAATTGATGATAAATAAATAGGTTAATTCTAGCACATTCTGCTTGCAAATGGCCCAGATTAGGAGAAACGGAAGAAATTCCAAAGTCTCAGCTTTCAAAATCTTTAGCAAAATAGCAAAATACGAACAATATGTCTGTTGCAATAATGTGTTTTTCATGCTCTTTAATGTGGAGTGACAGATCACTGTATTTGCCTCAGTTTAAGCGCCATGTTCTGATTATAATTAGACATTCTTTTAATTAAATTAGGCTAAATTCCTTCTGATGTTCCTTCATGTTTATTTCATGCTATAAACTTGAATTAAAGAGTTAATTTGAAAGCTGAGTTGTGTTATATTAAAAGCAGCAGAGCACAAAACTATTGTGATTACTTGTGTCTGGTGCACTGCAAATAATAAATGGAAGACGTTAATTAGTGGGGCTTGGCAAAGGCCAGCTTCACTATTACTATCTCACATACTTCTTCTAGATTCCGGGCAGATTTCGGCGTATAACTAGTCCCGCACCGGACCCACAAAACAGGTGTCAAATCGTGCGGCTTATTGAGGAAAGATGTGCTATGACTTTTATAAGTGATCGGGTGTACGATGATCGTACACATGACGAAAAATCCCATAGACGTAACATTGCGGCCGACTTTGACGGGCCGTAGCGCCGAGCGAGAGTTTTACAGAAACCTGTGATTCAACACATTTGGAGAGCTGTGCGAGAACATACCTTGCAATGGGGTATAAGTTGTACCCCTGGGGTGCAAGAGCCCCCCAAAGTGGCCCCATAGACTTACTATGTCCCATAGAGGCCATTAAAAAAAAACAGGTTTTTCTTCTGCTATGGTAATTTACATAGGAATTTTGCATTGAACATAACTGTGGATCACAGTATCATAGAGACATGGGGGTGGGCTTGTTTGACTCAGGGCAGGAAACAGCCAATCATGAATCACCATAGACACTTCCTAGCAACCACTATCGAGCACCCTAGCAACCAAAACCCAAACAGGCATGTTTTCAAATCTGAATGTCATAGAGACATGGGGATTGGTTTATATCATTCATACTGGCATGCGGCCTTTGGAGAATCGTCATTGGCCACTCCCTAACAACCACTCAGAGTACCCTAGCAACCGTTTAGGAACACCTATATCTTTGCATCAAAACATCGTAGAGGGCTCATGCTAGCAAACAGAATTCTTAAGATGTTAGTCATGCTAGCAGTGATTAGCTACATGCTAATACTGATTAGCTAAGTGCTAAATAAGGTTAAAAACATGCTAAGAACTCTGTAACACTCCATAGTAACTACCTGTGACAACCAATGACTGCCTACTAACACCCTAGCAACTACCCCGAGTACCCTAGCAACCACTTACAGCACCCTAGCAACCAAGGGCCGAGTTTGCCACGGCAAGCACCACTCACATTTTCTTCAGGAAATGTACATTCTAGTTATTACTACTACTTCCAATCATTTATTGTATTATACAGAGAATAAAACAACTTGTTAATTCATTTATATACCTTAAAAAAGACAACAATATAACGTATGTTAACGAGTTGAAGCACACTTCAACCTTTATAACATTTTATTGTTGTTTTTAATTGAATACATGCGAGGAATGAAAATTTGGATGCTGCAGATATTTTTACGGAGTAGACCTAGGTGGTGGAATTTTCACAAAGAAAACCGTATCATTTAATGAAACGAATGTCTGATTGTAATCGAAAAGATGACTGATTCACATGATTCACAGCGATCTGTCCCGCCACACTAAAAAGCGTGAAAAACACATTATTGAAAGGCAAATTATTGTTAGACAAAATATTTTGCTATAAAACTGACAGATTTGAAAGCTGAGACTTTGTTTTATATTAAAAGTACCAAAAGCACAAAGCTTATCACTATTATTGGGTGGCTGGTGCATTACGAACAGGCCTAATGAATGCAATCAAAGATGTGAAATAATATTGCCAAGCATTCTGTCCTTGCAAGTATAACACATTGGTATGATTTCTGCTAATGATCCCACATATTCAAATAAATTTCTGTGGCCTGGAATCTTCTCCCAGTGCTCCCAATCCAGCCAATTTGCATGTGCAGGATATACTCTCAAAATATTACAACTTTAATTGCTACTATTTAATTCTCATAATTTTATACTTTATTCTTATAATATCTACATTATTCTTGAAACATTTCTACTTTATTCTGGTAATTTCGACTTTATTTTCACAATATTTAGACTTTTTTTTAATTGTAATTTCTGCTTCATTCTCGAAATATTACGACTTTCATCTCGTAATTTTAGATTTTTTTTTAAATTATCTTGTAACATTACACTAAAACCCCATCTCATGTCAGAAATGAATTTTACAACAAATTGTATTAACAACAAAAACCTGACAAATGTTTTTTGACAAATTATTTTGAGAGTAGCAGGTTTGTTGAATTACAGTTTGCTTAAATATTTTTTTTAGGCTGATCAGGGGGAGAACATGTCTGTCTATCAGAAAACACGATAGTTGAACTCAGGCCTCAAGTTGAATTATAATACTGACCAAATATTTCACACGTGGTCTAGGAAATTTTTCCAACCTGTTATGCGACATTTTTGCAATGCAGTGTGTAACAGGGTGTAAGTTTGAAGCTAAATAAACCCATTACTAGCTACAGTAGAACAACGGGCTAGCAGATGATTAACATTTAAAAAGAATTTTAATGGATACATAAAATCTTTTTTTAAACATTTTCATATTCAGTATGAATCGACACAACAGGGTGGACATGTTGTGTTTTACACTATTAAATGAATCTTCTAAAATGAGGAAAAGATTTAAAAACAAAACAAAAAAATGCTTATGATGAATACGTACATTTAGCGGTGTACGTAATGGCACACTAATGTGAAAGTAAGCTTATGAAATCCTGTTTAAAAAAAGAAAATTGGCTCATTACTCACCTGAGGAGGACAACAGCATGCGTTGGCTTTACAGGCAAATGCTGACAGAAAGATGGAGATGATAAACTCAAGCACGGCGAATACCAACAACACACCTCTGATTCCACTGAAAAGAGTCTGAGAAAAAAGTCTATATTAACACAAATAAAAGTAACAAAATCAATGATAATTACTACTCACACTGTTACATTGAATACTCAGCAGTCCAGAACCCACAATCCTTAAGGTTCATATGGTAATGTAATATATTTATCATAAAGTCATATACACCTATGATGACTTGAGGTTGAGTAAATCATGGGGTCATTTTCATTTTTGGGTGAACTATTCCTTTAAGGCTTGTGTACTGACCACACAGTGATCCTATAGTAATTACTAAATAAATGTGAATACAAAAGTTGATAACATACCTCATACAATCTCACTAATCGATAACAGTCATAATCGCTGCAGTAAGTGTATGGCCCCATAACCAAATCCAGTGAAAGTAAAATAATGGCGATGCCTGCGGTTATGGTACTGAAAACGTTCATTCCAAGTGAAGCGTTCACCTGTAGGCCAATCAATAAATTAGCAAGAACTTTGAAACGTTGTGTCAGCAAGTTAATGTAGATAGAAAAGTATCTGGAGTGTGCTTAAAAAGTACACTACTTGATTATAAAAAAATAAATAAAATATATAATAAGCAGGGTCAAAGCACCAGTGGCTGTACGTACCAAACACAAACTGGAGGGTGAATTAATTTTATTTTCAGCAGCAATGCAGAGCGAGCCAGCGCTAATGTACTGAGAAGAGAGAGAAAGAGAAAAATTGAGGCTTGCGTTGGAATATGTAGCTTGTATTATAAAAGACAGAACAATTAATTGTGTAATTGTTTCTTACGATGAGAGATCCCCAGTAAGGAAGACCGCTAATGACAAAGATGAATTCTGCATTAACTGTGAACACAATGCCAATCAGGAAAGTCAGCACACCGATCATTATCTGGACCGTCTGTTTTAAAAGAAGAATAAGATATATTAATGAAGGGGAACAGTGTAAAATACACAATATTTATGGCAGCTGTAGTTACAGACTTGTGATTGTATTAGAAAAAATATCCCAAAATACACTCTTTAAGTGTTGAACTATCATGTGTAAATGTCACTGTATTTGCATGATTGGATTACGTCACATTTATTGATACTTTGCAACTCCTAAAACATCATTCTTTGTCACTGATACACTGTAAAGTTGACTATTTCACTCTGTTAATGATAAACCTAGGCACCTAGTCCTCAAGGCAATATACACACACATAGAATAGTCAGTTATTTAGAATTATGAGACACTTTTCACCCCAAGGGCTTTCGGTTGGCCTTTTAGAAACGCCTGAATTCCTTGTAGAGGTGAAACTCCCACCACCTGTTGTACATAAACAGGTACAGGAGCATTTGTCACCACAGGAGCGCTTGTCAGCATCGTAACAGGTGTTGTTTGTGTTGGCGGTTGAAACTGGATGACGAACGCTGAAGAGTTCGCGGGTGCTGGACCAGTGCTGGACATTCTGCTTTCTGAATCACAAACTGACCTGTACGAAACCCTAGTAAACCAAAACAGGTATGATTGAGTTATTAATGAAATTATTTATTGAAATAGTCTTCATAAATATTCATCACTAATTTCTGTGTACATCACAGCTGTCACGTTACGTGACAAAGGAACAAATGACTCGGACCTGAAGACCTGAGAGATGAACTAAATATTCTGTTTCCTGTACAGATCCTATAGATGTTGCGCAGATGCAGTCAACACTAAATGAATGAATCGCTCTTTGAAACTACTAAAGATTCATTAAAAATGAACACATCGTTGAATGACCCATCAATACAAGTGATGAGCTGTCGGTTTCCTCCAAACATGATTCTTGGAACTGAGCTTCATCAGATCAGGGAATCTTGTTTCTCACATTTTGAGTCTTTTTTTGAAAAAAAAAAAAAATTCTAATTCTAAATGCAGGTCTGTTGCAAGTATACACTAGAGGGACATAAATAAATGATGCTCTTTTGCACAACAAGCAAGCTAACATGTATATTTGCTCTATACATAATTTAACAGCATTCAGTCAAAGAGGGTAAACAGTCATTTCACTGAAATGTGTGCGTCCATTTTAAATGCTGATTGTTCTTTCTCTGTCTATGGCATGTTAAAGAACTTTAAAACCAAGTTGCAACAAACTAGGCTGAAATCAGTCATGTATATTTGAGCATTTTAATAGCTTTAGATTATTTGTATTTGTATTCATAATTTAACAGCATTCAGTGAAAAAGGGGAAACAGTCATTTAACTGAAATGTGTTAGTCAAGTTGTGTTTTTCCCTTGTATTTACCTGTTTGGATTAATGTTTTCCATGGATGACCTTGCCAGTAGATCAGACCTTTCAAAAATAATAAGCGCCGTGTTTCCTCGGCGGGTTTTGGTTACGTTTTTTTTCGCCAAGTTGTGTTTTTTCGTCTGTTTTCCATGGATGACCCTGCCGTCCTCGTCCTCCTGCTGGAGCAGGGGGAACACTCTCGCGAGGATCACACCGCAGACTTTGTGTTCCTTGCAAACTTAACACATTTCCCGGACAGCAGCCTCTGCACGTTCTATCGGACCGGACTGAACACCACCGCACGAGCACGGCTGTCTGGGAAAGGTCCTCGAGAGAGCCTCGCCGCCTACATTGAGTGGGTGCTGGTGTCTTGTAAATCGTCAGTGACTGTGGACGATGACACCAGCCCCACTCGAGACCCAGAACCCAGCCAGACCACACTTCAATTCGGGGAGCCTGAGCCCGAGCCCAAACGTTTTAAATGTTTGTTCAATACTGTGACGGTACCATGATAAAAGCTTCAGCAATTATTTTAACACGAAAGTGTAAATAAATACAAGTGCGTAAACAGAGGTGGAAAGAGTACAAAAATATTCTACTCAATTAAAAGTACCATTACATTAATGAAATTTTACCTAAGTACAAGTAAAAGTACCCGTCTAAAAATCTACTCAAGTAAAAGTAAAAAGTAGCTCATTTGAAATTTACTAAAAATTACTTTTACATTTTAACAGTGGGAGGGGGCGAAAATGTGATAGGCCAAGGGTGTCAGTTCCTGGAGGGCCACAGCCCTGCGCAGTTTAGATATAACCCTAATTAAACACATGTGATCCAGCTAATCTAATCATTTAGGCTTATTTAAAAACTACATGGTATGTGTTGGAGCAGGGTCTGAACTATAAGGAACTGAACTTGATACTCCTGTGATATAAAAACCTATAAATCTCTAACTAGTTGTTTTTAATTAAAGAAATCAGTTATTTATAATAATAAAACATTTGGGCCGTTACGAGGCAAATTAAATCAGCATCAACAAAATTCATCTTGGCAGTGCAGAGGAAACAGAAGCTTCATCTGAAGTGCCATTTAGATGTAGCTACACACTGTTTAATTGCACTAATTTCTGGAGAAAAAATGGCGCTCATGTGATAGTGATTTACTATATGAATTGATATAAATATATACACTTTTGCCCCTATATCTTCAATTTTGTGATCATTCTAAATGCATTTTAACAGACTAAATCACATAGTGAAAGGACGCACTCTAAATGCGCACTAGTCTGATCTGCTAGACTTCAGTGCTGACTGTAGGAGTGTTTTGTTTGGTTTTTGCAAAATACTGATAATAGTTTTCAGGGAACATTTTTTTTTACCTCAGTAATTAATGTGTTTTACAATGTAACGAAGTACAATGCTTCAGACATATACTATACTGGAGTAAAAGTAAAATTACAGATTTCAAAAATTACTTACAGTAATGTTTTGTAACTCGTTACGTAATGCGAGTTAATGTAATTCATTACTTTCCACCTCTGTGCATAAAACAGAAGTATTTTTTTTTTTTTTTTTAAATTACACAACCCAAAGGTTCTTAGGGTGAGACAAGTAATAAAAAATGAAATGAAATGCAAATCAGATCCTGTTGGACTGCTTCCTTATTTTTTAATGCAGAAGTACAGTTTTCTGTAAATGATTCACTGTAGGGTAAATAATGAGAAGAATAACAAAATGCAGTAAATTGTGCTACAAACCAGATATATGTGCATAATTAAAACAATACATTAAAATAATACAGTAAGAAACACCAGTTTGCATGATCAAAAAACAAAACGAGCTGCATTGCGTGGTTAAAAACAGCTGGAACGTGGCATGTAAGCATTTAATGCCAGATCGTTGAGCTTTATCCTCTCTACAGCTTAATTCACTGTCTATTGGACATTGTACTATGTAAAGTTTATATTGAGTAAATAATAATTGTTTGTAAACACAAACTTCATCTACTACTAGGGGAGAAGGTGAAATATCAGTTGACATATACAGAAATATTTTTAACAGACACATATATGGCATTCATATTTACTGTACGTATATAATAAACACCTGTGATAAACGCTAGTCATAAATCGTTCCTGACTAATCCCGGTAAAAACAGTAGTAAATTCGCAGTAAATTTGACACACGCACAAATCAAATCTCGTGATCTTAGCATCATATATGAGAGAGCATACTGGACTTACCGATGAATAAGACAGAGGCTTTGGTTTAAAGCGATCTGATCAATGACGAACTCACGCTTGTTAAGTTTCGATTTCCATGCAAACCATCAAAGCGCCATCCCGACTGTGATTGGTCCATCCTGACGCTAAACGGCTGTGATTGGCTCACCGCTTGTCCTTCTTAAGTCACTTCATTTTTTGTGGAGTTAAAACTAAATTCCGAGTGTTTTCCGGAAGGAGGAAACATGTTTGCTGCTACTGGATGGTAACATAACAGTCTCTCTGTTATTATGAACCTGCTCATTTGGTGTTGCCTTAAGTAAGCATTTATTTAAATACTCCATCATACATGCTTGATTTTTTTTCCTCACATTTTGGTGTTTAGTTAGAACTGGTTTAAAGTCAATTAAAAGTCGGTCTTTTGCTGTAGTGTGTCAGTAAGAAATATCAGTTTACATTTCCAAACATTCATTTTGCCATTAATTGTAATGATCTAGTGAGATTTTTGTTTGCACAAGGAGTCTGACAACAGTGAGTGTTCTGCACAGAGATCTCATCATCATCCAGTCTGTTTGGAATGACATGAAGAAACAGAACAAACTCAGACAGACTAAATCCAGAAGAACTGTGACAAAGTCTCCAGAATGCTTCAAGAAACCTACCTGCAAAGCTGCAGCACTGTTAAAAGTTTTAGGCACTTGTGTAAAAATGCTGTAAAATGAGGATGCTGTCATAAATAGATTCTCTTTATCAATTACCTTCTATTAACTAAATGAAATCAACATTTGATGTGACCATTCTTTGTGTTTACAGCAGCTTTTGCCCTAGGTGCACTTGTGCAGAGTTTTTCAGGTAGCTTTGCAGGTAGGTTTCTTGAAGCATCTTGGAGATGTTGCCACAGTTCTTCTGGATTTAGTCTGTTTCAGTTTGTTCTGTGTTTCTTCATGTCATTCCAGAGCTTTTGGTGAGATCAGGCTGTTGTCAGACTCCTTGTGCAAACAAACATCTCATAGATTTTACTTCTTTTGTTATTTTTTACCGACACACTCTTTTCATTGTTGTTGAAAATATGTCTAAAACTTTTGCACAGTACTATATATATTTTTCTTCTTTTGTTATTTTGTTCTTTTCATTGTTGTTGTATGTCTCCACGTGTACTTCAAGCTTTGGCAATACTGTATTGTTTACAGTCATGCCAATAAAGCAATTTTGAATTTGAATTTAAGAGAGAGAGAGAGACTTTTGACTTTTAAACACACTTTATTAAACATTTAAAAAAAGCCTTACATTACGCATCCAGCTCCTCACATTACAAAGTTATCAAGAAATCCCTCACTTCACCTCACCAGTTAAATATTAATTCCCCATCCTCACAAAATGACAGCAAAACATCATTTATACACCATTTGAACTCAAAATCATGCAAGTTATCAGTCATTTGAGAGAATCTATATTCCATTCGTATCCTGAACTCCATCAATGCAGTAAAATATCGGAGAACATTTATATTTTGCCCTTCAGCAGCCAATCTGCGAGACTTGGCTTGCCCCATAATAAAATTGGCTAAGGTACACTGTCGACTGTTTGCTCTAGAATATTTACATCCAAAAACAAACAGTGTCCTGCAAAAAACAAAACCCAAACCTCCAATTAATCTCTCGAGCAATATAAACACTGAAGCTAATCTAAAACACTCAGTAAAAACATGAAAAACAGATTCAGATAAAGAACAGAAATAACAGGATGGAGAAACATTCAAGTTAAATTTGGAAACATGAGAATTAGTGGGCAGAGTACAATGTAACAGCCTCCACTGTAGATCCCCAGAACGTTTAGGAAGAGGGCCCTTATACAAAGTTCTGCAAGAAGGAAAGAGCTCAGCAGGGATTGTTAAAAAAATCCCTCCACTTTGTGTCACTTCTATCTTTAATTTGGTCAAAATAAATTGTCTTAACACATATGTGGTAGAGGTCTCTCTTTCCGGCCACCTGGAAATCGAGCTCTTGCAGCCTATTAAAGGACAGCAACTTTCCTTCCTGATCGTTATAAAAACAAACATTGGGAGACACAATTACCTTGGGAAAAGAAACTCTGGATGGACGCCCTGACAGAAAACAGTTAATAAACAGGAGAAGTGTGGAGGGAAGAGCTGCTGTCAGCCCACCAATGAACCGTTCTATAGTTCTAACTGACTTAAAACCAGCCTGACTGCAGATATCTACCACTGACCTCCATGCTTTAGAAGAAGTGTCAACTAGATCGGAAAGTTTAGTCATTCCTTTTTCCATAAAGGATTTCACAAGTGCATTAGAAGAGCCAGTATTGTAATCTAGTAGAGGGTTATAGAACAGTGGTTCTTCCAGGTCAAAATGATTCCTCTCATCTCTACCCGATTTAAGAATGGACCAAGAGTTTAGCACAGAATTATAAAACATTACATCTGGTGAAAATTTTCCGCTAAAAGTGGACATTAAAAACAACTGCCTGTCGAGAACAAATAGACCAAAAGTCCCGAGCAGAGCTAATCCAAACAAAACCCACTGCTTACAGGCCTCAGGATAAAGTAAAGAGATTTAACTTATGCCACTAAATCAATCAGCCCTTGTCCCCCTTCATTAACTGGCAAGTAAAGACATGCAGGAGGAAGCCAGTGATAGCCATCCCAAAAGAAATCAACAAACATTTTCTGTAAGTGCTGCAATAAAGCTTTTGGTGGGTCAAGAACACTTAAGCGATGCCACATCATAGAAGCTGCCAGATTGTTAATAATAAGCACTCTGCCTCTGTAAGACAATTGAGGCAGAATCTCCTATCTATTTAACTGACCTGAGATTTTCTCAAAAAAAACATCCCAGTTTTTCTGAATAAAATGATCAGTCCCGAGAAAGACCCCCAACACTTTAAACCCATCCAAACTCCAAGAACAGTTCTGAAGTTCACAATGTCCTGAGCAGATCTAATAAAAACAGTAACATCATCAGCAACAAAGTTTAAGCAATCTTGTTTTTCAATAAGAAAAGAAGAAAAGTGTTTTCGCAGATCATTGTCAGTGATCTTCCAGAAATTTGCTGAGAGGTTCGGGCCTTATCATAAGCGGGACAGTTTGTGTCGACAAACAACAACAGAATAACAGGAACTTCAGGGAACGTCAGAGAGAGATGGAACTTCACAATCTTCAAACTCAAGATGGTTCTTGGGGAAGAACAGGACAAGCTACAGAGACACTTTAAGAGCTTCAAGACTCTTCGAGAACTGACTCCTGAGACATTTCATGGATAGAGGCATTCTGAGCTACGAACGATTTTTATATTGTTTATAACACATATACATGGGCATTTTTTAGTCATATATTTATCATACAAAATCAATCAGGCCAATTCATGAGTGGTTTATCATCATCATGCTGCAAGATATGGTCAAACATGACATGATGTGATTCAATCATTTGTCCATGACTAGAAGGTCATAGTGATGTAATTTTGGTTAAATCTTAAAAGATCCTTAAGAGATTTTTTCTTTAGTTCTCTTTCAATAGTGTAATTTCAATGCACATGTATTACCATTATCTGATTTGTTTTTGAATGGTTGAATGGT
>NW_026129937.1:0-30392 GCF_022985175.1 Labeo rohita | reverse complement strand
TTTGGTACATTACTCTCTGTGTAATAACAAAAACATTTATTTCAGTGAACATTTATTTCAACATTTTGGACAATAGGGCCCTACAAACTTCTTCTTTTCTTTTTTTCAGAAATTCTTGTGCGTTTTAATTTTTCCGATAATCAAATACAGGCATTAAATATTTATTTATTTTTAATGAAATGAAAATTAAACTTTTTTATTTGTTGCCAAACAGAGTTTTTCTGTTATTTCTGTTATTATTATAATGCCTGCATTTAATTGTTTGATTAAATTTACCAGAAACAGGAATATTTAAACACCTACATTATACTGTACAAAAGTAATACAAGACTAATACATTTCTGTTACATGTTAAACCGTACTTTCATTTTGACAGGTTGCTGGTTAGTTTTTGTGTGTATACACTATGATATGATGCTAATTTTCTCAAATGAAACGGTAAAATTCACATTAAGTGACTCTCACAGCAGCTCTGGAGATTAAGTTCATGCGTTTATGTCGTCATATAATGAGACGCAGAAGCCGAAAATCACAGCGAGCGTCACGTCACATGTGCTTCACTATTAAACAAAATCATGTCTCCGCCATTCATTCATACAGAGCCAAGCGGAACATGGAGGATTCATATTTAAACCGTCTTGTTGCATTTTAATATTCACAGACACTAGTCCATATCGCGATTCGAATTAAGTGATAGACCTACTTTTCACCCCCCTGATATAATAGCAGGGGAAACACTGAGACAAATTGCTTCTGTAAATATTCAAAAACACAGCAGAATAAAAACAGGAAGCACAGCCACAAGAGTTACGATCTTCTCTGGTCTTGGTTGTGCTCCTTGGTTTCTTTTTTCTTCAGTTTGCTTGGCTTTATCTTCTTCTTGGATGATTTTTTCTTTCTCTGGACAAAAAATAATATTAAAATACTTTAATGAAAACATTGAGGTAATCAAATGTTTTTTGCCACAAACCTTTGACACATAGCTCCACAGTGTGAATGTCTGATTCGTAGCAGATGTATTTTCCTGTATCATTATGTTGAAGATCACTGAGTTTTAGTGAGAAGTTTCCTTTCTCAAAATCATCAGAAAACATTTCAGCTCTGCCCTTGTACGCTGAGTGTTGGTCTTCTACAGAGCCTTGACCATTATTAATGTCATACACATTAAGGCTGTCGTTGTATCTCCAATACACTGTGATTTCTTGAAGTTTAAGTGGACGTTCTTTAGAAAAACATGGTAAAACAGCAGAGTCTCCTATAAAACCCACAACAGGATCCTGCAGTGACACAGAGAAAAAATTAAATAAATAGAACAATCAGTCAAATGCTCTATAAAAGTATTCTTTAATACACATACAACCTTAGTACTCACCTTCATTTAACATAAATACACAATACAGCACCTGTAAACACAGAAAAAAAAAAAAACACAATGATTTAGCAACATAAAAACTAACAAAAACAAACAAACAAACAAACAAAAAAAGACTAGGCAACGTGTCCATCAAAGCGTTTTTAGCCAATTAAAAAAAAAAAAGCCAGGTGCTCTGACTCACTACTGCCTACGCCACTGAATCTGTTCACTTATGGGTGTTTTTTTTTTTTTTTAATCATGAATGTCAACCAACATTGGTGGCCGAAGCTAGTGTAAATAGTGTTTGCTAACAATCGCACTACTTGCACTTAATGTAAACACACTCCGAAAAAACAAATTCTTTCCCTCCCTAGGGCACATGCCCATAATCCCCACTGGATAATCCGGTTATGCCTAGAGACATCTCACAAAAGCCTCAACAGTCTCTTCCCTGATAGCACACATACATCACGGAGACGTCTATTTGATGTCTGCATTTACATCTGGAAGATGTAGTTTTTATGTAGTTTGCTCATCTGCAATACGTCTATAGGACGTTCCCTATCAGATGTCAAATAGACGTCTATTAGATGTCTTTAAGATGTTTATGATTTAGAATGTATGTAAAAAAACTGACATCTTACAAACTTCTGTCAGATGTTTGTACACAGCAGATGCTTTCCAAGTGATCTTTAACAGTCATCTTACAGACGTATATGTGCTATCTGGGTTTCTATCTTGTGTACGCTGGTGAAAACAGGCTCTCTAATGAATAACATTCCTCCTGCGCATGAAATGTTAAATTTGCCGACAACAGTCAAATGTGCGACAAATGTGAACGATCTGAATCGGCATCCTTGCCCATCGCATACAGCTAAGAATTAACTTGTATTTTAATTTAGACATTACTGGTGTGCATCTTCAGACAAAACAAGGGCACTAATATATTTCAAGATCAATCTGTGCAAGTTTCTTTAAGTTTAAAAGCTCAGACTTACATTTTAGTCTGGGACTAGGCTTGAGTCTTGTCTGTGAAACCAGGCGTTAGTGCTTTGTTTAATACAGTGCAAGAAAGTGAACCAGAGACAGTGTCACGTCTCTGTTCGTACAAACTCCTATGTTGAAGTTTATTTGTTCTGTTGTTCAGGACCTTATTAGTTCCTGTGTTTAGTTCCTGTTTAACTGGTTTTCATGGTTTCTACGTATGTGTTCATTTGTTTCTTTGGTTACTGATTATGTTCCTCACCTGTGTCTAGTTTCACAACATACTGTGCATTTACATTCCCGAGTTTGTTCTGTTTGATATTGTCTTTGGTTTGAATGCAAGCTATTATGCCATCTTTTGTTTATTCTGTGCAATTGGATATTCTGTCTTCTATCTCTGCCCTCCTTGCTGTACCAGGCAGTTAACCTCCAAAACATATTTGAATGTAATCTGAATTTTATAGCACACTATATTAAAACGTAGTACTTTATTGTTTAGAAAATACCCGGATCACAGCATTTTAATTGTTTTTGAGTTATTTCTGAAATCACTTCTGATATTAGGTATCGTTTCTGCATTATATACCTTGCTATACAGCGGTACGAACAGCAGAGGAAGCCACAATGTTGCATTTTATAGTAGAAACACACACTAAAGAAAAGCTTGTTCCTGATGTTGTGGAGGAATTTTTTTGAATGGTATTTGTACTATTATTCCCTGAATTTGCAATGTCAATATTAGCTAAGCCAATGGCACAGCTGGACCACAGCTGGACTTGCAAATTCGGAAGATGACAGTAGTGCAATGCTTTGGATGCTAGCTGACAAGCCTTTCAAGTGAGAAAACGTTCACAGTATTGCCGTTCCTTATATGCGGATATTGCAGTTTGTGTTTGGCACCCCCTACCATGAAGTGTACCCATTCGACCAGCGGCTGCCCTAGTGTTTTAGCACGCAAGGCGGTGACGGGAAGTGTTTCATTTTGCTAGTTTTATACCTAGTAGATTGTGTTTTATCAAATACATACATAAACAAACAAATAAATAAATAAATACAATTATTGTTGCCCATATTCCGCTATATGTGCGCATGCCCAGTAGCCGCATCTGTACACCCTCTAGTCTTACCCAACATTTGGAGAAACAAGAAAAATAACGAGAAGAAATATTAACCGCAGATATTGTCGAAGATGGTATTAAGGTAGGACGTATGTTTACAACTAAACAAATGCCACATGTGACCTGTGGGGAAACGACGAGCTCCGTTTAGAATATGTAGAACTTATAAGGTTTGTTCGTCGTTGGCCTCAAAACGAAAGTACTCTGAACCCGTTATGCACAGAAATGTTATAATGGAAATTGTATAGGTCCGTGTACATTTCATTTACTTAAAGAAATAACGAGAAAGGACACAACTAATTTTTCCTTTTGTTTAACAAACTGAAAGCGGTGTTTCGGCTCAATTTATACTTTTTGTGTTTGTGGTTTACAGATAACTTTAGCTTAACGTTACTAATGAAAGCTCAAAGGATGGCCGAAGCGTTACATGTTTTTAACTAATAAAGTATCAGTTTATTTTTTTACAGTGCGTTTTAAATGTAGTGATGATTCGCAAAAGTTTCGAAATCGCCTTTGTTTCAAACCAACGTGAGTGCGTATCAAAAAGTCGTCAACGTGATATCAATAAACAGTCGCAACTGTTTTAAAATTTTAATGATTCGCCGCTAGGGCTGACTCGGATCTTTGAATCTTGTTCAGCAAAATAAACAAATCTTTTTCAATTCACATCGTTCATTTCAGCAGAATGTATTTAAAATGTTTCAAGTTAACATCCAAATTCCCCAACACATCTTCTTACGCAAACAATCATCACATTTCGAATAAGACAAAACTATAATGCAGCCAAGGCCAAGAAGCCAAAGTGATTACCTTGCTGGGGAAAAAAAAAGAAGCCTTCACAGAAATTCTAATGGTTTCCATTTAAAATACGATTACAAATTATCCATTCTTAACCATTAAAACCATTAAAACTGTTTTTCTGTAGTGTGTTTTGGGACATATTTCATTAGGATTTAGTGGTGTTAACAAGCCACCGATAGAAGGTGACCAATTACCAGTAGAGACCAACAGGGTCCATTACAGTTTTTCAATACAAGTCATAACCACTTAAACCATTACATGTTTCTGTTAGTTAATTCACCTCATCTCCCAAGTCTTCTGGTTCAGATCGTTCATTTTTTAATCACAGTACATCCGCAAGTTGAAGTTGTGCAGTCTTTACGGGAAGCAACAATGGATAGGTGTGTTCGACTTGAAACACAGCTACAGACGACGGTCAACGAGATTATAGTCGAAAACAGTCAGGACTGAATTGAACCCAGAGCTGTCAAGTCTGACAATTTCTGCTCCTGTTAGTGACGCTCAAATTCTCAATGCCCTAAACTAATTTGTCAAATAAATCAATCTTTCTATAAAACCTTTAAGAAGTGTTTTTTTTTTTTTTTTTTTTTTTTTTTTGTAACTACATGCCTCTGTGTCACCTGGTGTTTCACACATCCTCACAATATGCATGTCATTTGTTAGATCTCCTAAAAGCAACTTTGCCTCAAGAACCACTGCTGTCAATCAGATTGTTCATTAATTATTCTTAATTATGTTAAAAACCTACTTTTCCTAACTCATCCTAGGTTTTTCACTCAACCTGAATAAAACCAATGCAACACAATTTGCTGGACTCTATAGATCAATATTGTTGAATTTTACCCTTTGGGTAGCTATAATGGGGTCATTTAAATAAGGGGCATGGCCAAATATACCCAAAAGCCTGTAAATCCTAAACGAAAACTCAACATTTTACAAAACAGGCAAGAACATGTGTCAGATGATTCTTAACAAGCCTCCAAAGTTTCATGGAGATCAAATCATAGGTGGCACTATAACCGCCATAAAAGTTAATAAGCATCAGATTTCTATGTGAATTACTTAGAATTGCCAAAAATGCTCTTTTTTTAATTGCTGATTTTTAGGGGCTTGCTAAATATTATGTAATGTCTTTCCTTATGTGCTTAAATGCATTAAAGTGCTTGAACATCAGTAAACGCTGCTAGCGCCTACTTAACTTTTTCTTTGCTCATTTGTGCAGATGCTGGGTCATTTATTTACTTCTACATCTGACAAGCAAAGGTTAGTATTCACAGACTTCACTTAAGATATTTGGTCTTTGTTGATATATTTTATGTTTGGTTCAGTTTGTTTTGTTGTTTTTTGCATCCTAAAGGAAAGTTGTTACTCTTTTTCCCCAGTGTCTCTGCAGGACTCTGCAGTTACTACAGTTACCCGTTACAGTTTTGTTGGAGGATCTGTCACCTTGCCATGCATATATGGCAATAATCTGCAAGGTAATGATGTATATTGGCGATACAATGTAAGCAGGAAAGTGTTAAGTATTATAAAAGGCAAGCCCTCACCAGAAAAACAGGACAAAATATTCAGCAATCGAACAGACAGTTTCCCTTCAGAATATCCAAAGGGAAACTACTCAGTTGTGCTCAAAGATCTGGAGTTGACGCATGCTGGAAACTACACTTGTTTTTTACAAAACTCCGATGGCGAAAAGAATATACAACTTTTTGTCAAAGGTACATGGAATCCTTGTTTGAAAAATTATGATTTTAAATTGCACACCACAGGATTTTATACAACACTGATAAATGTACTTTTTTTTTTTCTTACAGAAAAGCCTCAACAACCAACTCCAAGCCAAAGAAACTCATGGAAATACAGTCACTGAAGATTTTGACTTTTCCAACCACTCTACTCATACTCTGTTACTCTGGACTGTGTGGTTTCGTCGACTTACTGAGTCTGTATTATTAGCAGCTAAGCACCACAGCTATTGTATTTGTTAGTGTTCTTATTGTTCTGAACAAGAACTGGAGCCTTGAGTATACCGATGCTTTTGATGTTGTAGACACATTTTCACAGGAGTCATTCACTCACCTTTAGAATAACTGCATAAACTACTTAAACCAGATGCTTTGCAGTCTGGTCAAAAACACTGTAATACTGTAGAAACCTCATTGGTCAATTTCTTTAATATCTTAGAAAACATGTCTATGAGCTGAAAAAGTGCTCTTGAATGGATCATCTTTTTATGTGGATAATTGGCTTACTAATCATCAAACTCAAAACGTCAAATCCCCTCCACAAATGTCATATCGGTTTCTTCACGTCCTATATATTTTCAGCAGTGTTTTTTGGTGTTAGTGTGCTTGGCCTTTTACCCACTACTTTTATATTGTAGTTACATTTGTTTGTTTTGCTTGTTTTGTCTCTGTATCAAGTGCTATGTTAGATTTACAATTACAATATGACACACACATTGCATAGAGGAAAGCAGGGTGAGTTGAGCCAGTTTTTACATGTGAGCACATGACAGTAATGGGTCAAACTTAAATATGTACATAAAATTCAGGATGTGGTGCAGCCTTGGGAATAATCACTTTGGATCTAAAATAAACTGCTTTTAAAATGGCTTTACAAAAAATAATGCTATATCAAAGAGTAATTTCAATGAAAAATGGCTTCCTAAAATCTGTGTGTGATCCTTATGATGGGCCGACCATCCATGCAGGGAGTTTCCCACCTGTGGCTCAAGACGCTGGGTTAGGCACAAGCTCCTCTGACCCTATAGGGACAAAGCAGTTTGGATAATAAAATTGATGGATGGATGAGTTCTAAAATGTCTAATTTAAAGATACAGTTCAAAACTTTGAAGGCATTTTTTTAATATTAAGAGAAGTTTAGAGCAAAATACAATTTAAATTAGAGAATTGAGAATTAAAAAAACTGACTGCAGTTGTGATCCTGAACCACAAAGCCAGTCATAAGGGTATTTTTTTTGAGATTGAAATTGAGATTTATACATCATCTGAAAGCTATAAATGAAAAAGTGAATACATAAGCTTTCCATTGATGTATGGTTTGTTAGGATAGGACAATATTTGGCCAAGATACAACTATTGGAAAATCTGGAATCTGAGGGTGCAAAGAAATGATCAAAATTTTTGTCAAAAGGTCACAATTGACCTTACAGAACTGGGCTAATAGCACTCAACATCCCACTTATGAATGTTGCAGGGAAATACAATGTCATAAAATCTGTGTGGCCAAATCTAAAGTGGCCAATTTTCACAAACAAGGCCTGTTTTAAATTTTTTTAGAAGAAAAATTAGTTCAAAACAAAGAACCACATAAAAATGTCTGGTCTAAAATTTATTAAATATAAAGAAGAATTAAAGTAAAATCATACTTTATAATCATAAGAAGGGGAAAGCCTCTGGCTCAACTTATCCAGGACCTTTGACTCAAATTACCCCACTCTCACCATTTTAACAAATGTATATCATCCAGCAGTTTATAGCTAACATCTTACTAACAGTATAGTCTCATATTATGTAAGCAATAAGGTAGGAGAGTAAGTGCCGTATTGTGAATAAGTCATGGCTGAAGGGTGTTGTCAGGCATGGCGCAAATTATAAACCTTCCTAAAGCACAAATTGATGTGTAATGCTTTTTCAGATTTGTCTATATTTGTTTAGACACAAGAAGTGTTAGTCCTTGAATATAAAATATCACTTTGATCACTTTTTGAAACTTGTCAACTTTGTTTTTTTTTTTTTTTAATGTAGTTACCAATTATCTCTCTTCATCACAGGGCGAATAAAATGGATAAAATTGATAACTCTTCATATATTGGTGGTCATATCACCAATTGGCTAGAAACAAGGAGTAGCTCAAACTTTGTATTAAACTGGAATAAGTATTGGCTTGGCTTTTCAAATGGTGGAAGTTATTAAGTGCTTTGTGTTCACTGTATTGTTCAGTTTCTGTAGTACTTATTTATTTTTAACTGAATGCTACTGTCAGATAAAAAGCAGTGTTTATTTGTATCTTTCTTTATTGTATTTGACATGTTGTTTATTTTATTTTATTTTATTTTTGGTGGTGATTTTTGTTCCAGTGTTTAAAAGTGTTAAAAATTCAGTGTTAAAAATGCTGAACTGTTAAAAATCAAAGTTATGTATTTAGAAAAACAATGAAAAATGAGCTGCTGTTTTACAGATCATTAAAATAACAAAAGGCTCTTATGTTTTTTTTTTTTTAAATTTGTCATTCTAAAGAACAGCAAGCTACCCAGGTGTTTAAAGGAAAAGCCTACATAGTATGGATTCATATATGTCTAATGGCTCCAGTCTGCCCCCGTATGATGTCAGTTTAACTGGAAAAAGGGATGAATAAATAAAAGTGCTGTGTGAGCATGTGTTCATTTTTGACTTCCCCCTCTTGTGTGTGGTTGAGCTTTCGTCTAAAGCTCAGTGGTGTTTCCGCTCACAGTACAAGATGTTTGAATGATCACAGTATAGAAGATATTTATTTGGATCAGACAATGAAGATCATACAGCTTCAGATCTGTGAGTTTATCACATTAAATTGAGTAATTAACTGAGTTTTCTTTAATTAAATAGTCTTAATAAATGTAATTTTGTTTCTCTCATAGTTCTGTTGATGTGGGCTCAAGCCACAGAGAGTCTAACAAACATAGCAGTAACTTTAGGAGCTGATGTGAATATAAGCTGTGATCTTGATATAGAGGAGATTTACTGGTACAAACACAAATCACCGGATCCTCCAGTGTTGATCTTACGCACTTATGATAGCATATATGAGAAAGCAAAATATGAAAACAGCATCTTCACACACAAATACTCAGTGAAAACTAACAGTCGTCTGTTCATCAGAAATATCAGCACTGATGAATTAGGAGTTTATTATTGTGTCAAAACTAGTGAACCACAAAAATTCAGCAACGGCACCAAAATCTACATCAGCGGTGAGTTATTGTCTTAATTCAGATAATTTAAATTGCTTATGATTTGTGCTCTACATGAAAATATATATTGTGTTAAAGATAATGACATTAATAACTAATAATTTGATTAGTTTTGTTAAAGACTGTAATTCAATAAAAACTGATATCTAAAATTTTCCCAATTTACAGACTCTGACCAGAGGAATCAGACTTCAAAATTAGAGCCACATGATGCTTCACAACATCGTAAATCGTGGAGAAATCTGATCATCATCATCATCTCATCTGCCCTGCTCAATGTGCTTTTGACCATCACTTTAATAGGTTTGTTTTTGTTTTTTTTTTGTTTTTCTTTTTCAAACACTAAATCCACACAAATGTAACATCATATGCAATATCATATGTATTCTTACTGCCGAAAGTTGTTGAAAAACAATGATGTTTCATTTAATGCTGTTTCAGGTTTGGTGACGCGCTACCTTCATGTAACTAGAAAATGTAAAAATATTTCAAACAACCCTCAAACCTCCACGGGAGCACAGCACTCAGAAGATACACAGGTAAGAATAATTATGTAATTAACATTAGCTTAATTTTTAAAAAGCAAGTAGCTTTTTTAAATAGTATATTCATGATGCATTATTTAAACTATAATAACATATTATTAGCACATAGTATGTTGTCTGCTTGGTCAGTTGTGACATTGTGTGCTCAAATAATTATATACAGTATAATGACTGCTGAATGGATTTTTGATTGTTGTGGGTCTGCACTAGTTTTATATATCTTATATATCCTACTCAGATAATCATAAGCAATTTGTAAGATTTCTGATGCTATTTCATGTTGATTTATTGATTAATTTGCTAAAAAGCAGTGCAGTGACTACTGCAAAATAGTGATTATTATGATTGTGATTATTGCAAAACAAACCCCTTCAGCACTATATAAGAGTATTTCATATCAGGGACTTATTTTCTAACAATGATCGGCTGACGTACAGTTTGTCTTACAAATATGGGCATTCATTGCTAATATTTTAATCTTTCAGTTCGCTGCAATTGATCATCCCATCCGCCCCAGAGAAAGCAGGCCTTGCCAGGACCAGACCACTATTCTCTTTTACAGCCAATGAAAACCATGAATAAGAAGTAGTTTAAAACGTAGTATGTTTAATAAATAAACTTTGAATATTAAAAATGTGTATTAAAGTTTAACATTTCTGTAATTCAGTTTGTAGAATTTCATACTTTCAATCACTTCAGTGGTATATTATTTTAAAATGTTTAACTTAGTAAAAAACATAAGTGACTATATCTACATATTTAATATTTAGAAGAGAGATATTAAAGAGAAAGAAAAAATTGAATCAAATTTGAAACAAAGTTGATTTTGCTTTTTATTTAAATGTTTCTTTCACAAACATTCAGTTCAATGAAAACTACTTGTAGGAATTAAGTTCAGAGTCTTGATCAGATCTGTGATGATTTGTCACTGCATCTAAGATTAATGTTCTATATGAAAATATAATTACAATTCTTATTGGTTGAAAGTAAAACAGTGGACACTGTGGCTGTTTGCCACAAGAGTAAGTTGTCACAAGCGCTGTAAATATGCCACTTAAAGTTTTGTTGGTGTAAACTGCAAAGTTGAACTGTGATGTCATGACAAGGTTTTTTGCTTTTTTTGTTTTTTTGTGTGTTGCCATGTATATGTTTGCTGCTTTGTGAATTGTTATGTTTCCAAATATGCAGTGAGGTAGATACTGTTCCTGCTGAACATATGCAGGTTAGGTAGGTTTTGGTGCTGGTATGCTGGTTTAAGCTGGTCCTGGACCAGCACATGACCAGGTAAGGACCAGCTAAATCCAGTATACCAGCACCAAAACCTACCTGGCTATGCTGGTTATTTTAACAGGGGTGTGGTGTGCTAGATAATATTAATGATCTTGTCTGTGATGAAATGTTCCTGTTTTGAATGGAGATCTTCCTTTTACGGCCCTTGTTTCAAACTAGCAGTGAGTTGCATGTAAACCACAGGGTAATGACGTTTCTCAGAGCTGAAGTAGTTTCCCAACAAGTTTCAAGAAACATCATGCAATGAATAATCCTTAATCTTGAACCATACAATACATCCGCTAGCAGTTACGAAGATAAAATTCCTTCTTTGAATTGTTTTTTTTTTTTTTTCACAATTCACCTGATTTCATTACAATTGTCTGCTTATGTATTATAAAGATTTCAGCTTTCAATGTATGTACTAAAGACATTTTTTGACTTTCTTATTAATAGGTTTAAATTTTTTTGTGTGCATGTTAAAAAGTCCAACTTCTGCACAGCTCTTCTTTGTGGTTAACAGACAGCATGGGTTTTTGCAAATGAACTCCTCCACAGTTTGGTCAGTGTGTTTATTTGCAGTCACAGACAAAGGTAGTTCACTTTTATGCATATGAAAGCGAAGCTGTGAAAAATAGACATTCAGTCTTTTTAACAGCATGCACTGTAAAGGTCCTAGATCACATGCAATTTAACAACATTTCGTCTACTGAAAGTAACAATGTTTTGCCAGCTGAATTTGTTTCGCCATTAAACACTTTTATCCTTCATAGCTTTGTTTTCATTCATTTCCTGTCAGAAATTAAATATGCTCTATACTGTATATGGCTGTGCTCACCCCTATGGGGTAGATATTTGGACTTCAATAAAGCGTGTCTAACTCTGCATTTGAGTCTTTGCCTCTGCCCACAACAACACCTGACATCACAAACACCTGCATGCATCAAGTGGTTTCAACATAACATAACAAGAAAAACATTAAACAAATGTACTTAAAATATACCTGAGTTTCACCTTTTCTTTTCCGTTCTATTTTAAAAATCTCCTTAAACCGTATAAATATGTCAGGAGGAAGCAAAAAACTGTTAGCATGGTTAGCATAGCCTGTTAGCCAACTACATTGTTTGAACAAAATGAACTACACAAAGCAAAGCAAATACAATCCAGGGTAATTTAAATGTACATACTCAAAAAGGTTTGTGTCGATCACAGTTTGTTTCGTATGCAAATTACTGATGGTCAGGAATGTAAAGATTAGCAGTTAAATATAAAATTGCCAAAGTGTTATTTTGGATCACACTGCTGTGTGCACAGGTATGAAAATATACCTGTGGTCTGAGCAAACCTGCCTTAACTTCCTCTTGTGGGAAGTTTCATCTGTAAAGTCATGCAAAAAAAAAAACAAAAAAACAAAAAACAAAACTGAATCATGCTGAAGTATTTTATCATCCCGGAGAGCATGCAGCTTCTTCTCTGTGAGTACTTCATAAATATACAGAAAACGTAGTGCTTACTGTGCTTTGTAAATACATTTGCAATGATTTATAGCTATTATAAAGCAGATTACTTTTGTGTGTGTGTGTCCGGTGTTTATTTCACAGATCTGCTCTTAAGGGTGTCAAGCTGCAGAGGCTTTAACAGATCGACTAATAGATCTGGGTCAAAGTGTGACTGTAAACTCTAGGTTTAATGTAAATGAGGTCAACTGATTATTGCTGAAACTACCAGATCCAGTTCTGAAACTACACACTTTTTCACACCTCCTCATTACTACAATAAGAAATTTAAACATAAATATTGAGTGCAAAGTAAACCTCATCTGTTCATAAATAATGTCACTATTGATGATGCAGGACTTTATTACTGTGTGACCACGGACACACCTCCAAAATACAGCAATGGCACAAGACTACACATCACTGGTGAGTAACAATTCAGTGATGTTTACGTTACATCTTTTCAGATGAGAAAAACAAACATGTTAAACCCTTCAAAGTACTGAACATATAATATCCTACAGAATATACTGCAGAAATCCAGAATCAAACAGAGACGAATCTCACACAGTGTCAGACTTTTACCCTCATATCTGCTCTGTTGAATGGTCTTCTGATCATGTGATCATAGATGAGTTACTTGATAGAATTGCAGTTGTTGCTTCTTCAAATGGAAAGACTTATAACTGAATTCTCTGTCACTTTAGAGTATTAAAAAAGTTTATTCTTGGAAGCAAGAGATCCAGAGACAGCTCGAAAACATTTCAAACTGTAAATCTACAGCAGCTTCAAGTTATGGATCTTGAACAACTTCAAGACTTAAGCCCAGTGCAGGTAAACCAAGAGAAAGCATAATTAATAAAACAATATGCCATTCCAGTCAGCCTCTTTCTTCTGCAGAACACAAAAGATGATATTTTGGAAGAACGTTTCAGTTACTTTTGACCATACGATGAAAGCCAATTCATAGGGCCGAAAAACAACATTGGAACCCATTGACGTTTAACAGCAAATATATATTCAAAATACAATTAAAAGAAGGTTTATTTGAACCGAAATGCATGACATATTGGTTTCCTGTTGTTTTTCAGTTTGCTGTGGTGGATCCTCCTACATCATGTCAAAGGTTTCAGTCCAGCCAAGCCAGTAGCATTTCCGCACTTCTACAGCCAACGATTAACCACAGTTGACCTTAGTCACATTTATCATTGTATTTGTTAAAATTCTTTTTATCAAGTATTTTATAGCTATAGAAGCTATTTAGACTTGTTGAGCTTGCAAAATGAACAATTACAGGTACTTGTCAGAAATGACTGCAGCTATTATTGTGTATTTATTACATACAGACTTGATTTCTGCTTGATTAAAATGTTGGGGTTTCAGATAGATATTTTATTTATAGCTGGGCTGAAATTTTGGTTGATGTGTGCTATTGTTATTTTTTCTCCATAACCTGCTAGTTAGTTGTTTTTATATGCATTCTGTGAGATTTGTCTTCAAAATAAAGGTTCTAAAAGGGTATTTTTGGAGTGATGCCATAGAAGAACCATTTTTTGGTTCCCTAAAGAACCTTTCAGCGAACAGTTCCTGAAAGAACCATTTTGAAGAACATTTTAAAACCAATCTAAAGAACCTTTTCTGCATTTGAAAGGTTCCATTGATGTTCAAGGTTCTTCACAGAACCATTGATGCCAGTGAAGAACCTTTATTTTTAAGTGTATAAACTGATGTGATGGTTTCTCTTGTTGTCTTTCTCAGCGCATAATAAAATAATTTAAATTCAAATCAGAATTCCATGTTTATTTGGTAAGTAGTTGTGCTACATTTCAGTCTGACTGTACTTTATTCCTTATGTAATGTATTTCCAGTCATTCCACTCATGTTGTATTTTATTAAAGCTGTTACATTTTATTATTATACAAAATTGTAGAAAAAAACATGACAAAAGCAGGGGAATGGTGATTTACACTCAACTCAACAAAAAAGTATTATGAAAATAGAATAGTGTCAGATGTTGAAATGTTTATTAATTTCAAACAAGGCGAAGTAACAAATACAATGGCAGATGCCTCGCTAACTTTCTTCAGTTAACATAGGCTAATTTGGTCTTCATAGTTCAGCTACATCTGCACTGTTTGCTCACCTGTGGCTAACACATGTAAAGTGTTTAGAGATGCTTGTGAAAAATGTTCCACTGGTCTTGCTCGTGTTACAAGCAATGAACCACAAAGTCTCACAGTTCCAAGAGTGTTAACTAACCAAGATGTTTTATGAATTCATTCTAAACTATTTTCTCACAGTTAATCTGAACAGGTGTTAAATTGTTTTGAAGAAAAAAAATAGGATATTTACTGAATATAGTGCTTTACGTGTTTGTATGAAAATACTTATTTGTAAGAATCTTTTTTTTTCTCTCTCTTTTTAATCTTTTTTTTTTTTTTTTTTTCTATTTCTAATAAAAACCAAATTGGATGTGTATTGTACATTATCACAGTTAGAGGTGAAAACATTATCAAAATATACTTAAAAAGAATCGCTGCTGAAGAATCACCTTACCCACCCAACACCAGACATCATTTGGACGTCGTTTTTTGGGCTAAATCACGTCGGCCCGTCATGGACTTCTTTTAGTCCAAAAATCGACGTTGAAAATTGGTCGTTGTTTGGTCCGTCGGATTTAGTAATTAACATCCGGGACATTTCCTCGTGTGCGCGCCTCGCCCATTTGAAATATTTTTTACAGACGCCATTTTCTTTCCTCTCGATGCGGAGCACGTGAGGACGGGAAACAACGAAATAAAGTGTTTAATTTTACGCACAAAATGTGTTTTGTAACATCATATCGTTTTATAACAATATTAATGTGCTGTATGCCGCTAAACTTTTCTCAAAGACATTTTTTTTCCACTCGCCAGACGAGAGCGCTCTGTGCAATTAATGTTACCCCTAAACTTTTTCTCTGAGAGATAAGGATATTTCCTTTCACTCGCGATGCGGAGCAGACAGGCCAGTTGGTTTTATCAAGGAAAACACAGAAAGTAAGTGTTTTATCTCATTTACATTATGTATAATAATTATGACCACCGTATTTCTGTGTTGTGCTCTCCTGAATTTTTTTCTCAGAGAGACATTTTCTTTCAATCACGATGCGGAGCGGATGGGAAAGTTGGTTTTATTAAGGAAAAGTGTTTAACTGCATTTACATTATGTGTAATATTACTGTATGATGATATTAATATGCTGTGTGCACCTAAACATTTCTCATAGATCTGAATTGCTATGCAGTGCTGAGGTGGAGGTCACTTTTAAAAGGAAAACACTAGAAGTAAGTGTTTTACTTCATTTACATTATGTATTTTATAAGATAATATTACTTTATGATGATATTTATACATTCTGCGTGACATCTGCTTGCTTTAATGGGCACACACTGAACATTCAGGTCTGGAGCAGAAGGAGTTTCCATGGAAATGGGGCGGAAACTCAACAGTCGAGCAGCAAAACATATCTTCCACTGTTGTTTTCACAAATTTCAGGTAAGTTTAGTCTCTAATATTACACAAATAGTACATGCATCATGTGTTCCTGACATTTTCCTTCATGTAAATGACACACTTCTGTTGAATATTTACTTCATAGAAATGGTTTATTGTCTTCAGAAAAAGTCTGTTAGCATCTGAACTGTAATGCTAACTATAAGAAGTAAGTTAGGTTAACTATTGAATTGAGCTCTTGTTTATGAAAATCTGGGCTTTTAATGTCGTCTTAATTAACGTTACTTGCTCCTTGTTTTTCAGTAGATTGATAGCTCCAACACCAATTAAGCAGACCTGAGCAGCCGATCAAGGATCACCAGAAACTCTGCAGAACTTCAGTACCCAGTCCTCAATAAGTCCTCAATACCCAGGACTGGAAACCAGAGTTGTAAGTCATCAATCTAGCAGTAATCCTGCCTCTCTGAATTGTCATGTTTAGAACATATTTCAGGAGATCTCAACATTGTCTCTCGAGGTCCACTTACATGCGTTTTGCTCCAACCTAGTCCAGTGTGTCTGAACAAACTAATCAAGGTCTTCAGTTTAACTATAAATTTACCTAAACTATGGGTGTGTCTCTCTCAGGTCCCTTGAACAGCGATCTACTCTGATTGGCTAATGAGCTTTTGACGGACAGTTGCTCTCTGACCTGGAAGCACGGACGGTGACGTCAGTGGCGCACATATTGGAAAGTTGTTGCAGTGTGCAATACGTCGTGCTTTGTTTATATTAAGTATTAATGTTATTAGTATTTCACCTACGGTCGTCTCTTAGTTTCTAAAGATGAGCTCCCAGGAAAGACACGGAGCAGCATCATCTTCCACCTCAGCTTGTCCCTCAGGGCAGCTTGAAGTAAGTTCGTGTTGCTAAAGTAACGTTAATCAATAACATCGATAAAAGTTTTATTCATGTACAGTGTGCAACAGTTCTGATAGTTTCTATAAACAAAGCACGACGTATTGCGCCACTGACTTCACCGTCCGTGCTTCCAGTTCAGAGAGCAACTGTCCATCAAAAGCTCATTAGCCAATCAGAGTAGATCGCTGTTAAGCCCGCCCCCACGAGAGGTTTGTGCCAAAACAGCAAACGAAAATTTGCGAAGCGTAAGCGAAAGTTGTGGCAACGCATTCAGAATCCATGATTCGCGAAAACGATTCTTTGAAAATCATTAACAAAGAATGAAGCATATTTGAAGAGCATGTTAAATTCGTGCGACTGAGTTCATTTTTTCATTTTCATTGTGTTTTTCTTCTTTTGCAGTGGCATATTTTTGATCGTTTATTGGAAAGTTACGTTCAGTTTTATAAAGTTACGTTCATTCTTATTGGCACAAAAATAATCCCATAGAGGAGCACACAGGCTCACGACAGAGGAAGCATTATGAATCATGCTTACTTGACTACAAAGGTTTAAATATCAACGTCGTAACAAATAGAAATACCTTAAATACTGTGTAGCTATTGGAATCTTTCCGCCTCGTATGTGTACAGAATCGTATTAATTGTGGATACACATACGGTTGAAAAACCTTCAAAACCTTCAAAGCTATAGTACTGTTAAAAGTTTTGGGCTGTTGTAAAAAAAATCCTGTAAAATCCTGTGTGACTGCAATGCTCACTATAAATAGTATTATGTACGGTGAGCCTTGCAGTCACACACGTCTTTAATAATTACTACTAATAGTAATTATTATTATTATTATTTTAATTTGTAGACTAAATAAATGTGCACTTAAGACAGTACACTGTTTATCATAATAAATGCTTTATTTTAAAAATAACCTTTTACAGTTTTGGAAATGAGTTTGTGTACTATTCATTCTTAACATGAAGACTTATTTTGGAGATTTTATTATAAGCTTTTTACCCAGAGTTAGATGTTTCACTGTTAATGTTATTATTAAATAATTCATTATTATTTCATTGCCTTCAGTTTGAGAGCAAAGGAATGACAACATAAACTGTACATTATTTGTTTTGTATTGCTTTTTACCTTCTCCTCTCCAAACTTTAGTTTTTTATTGTTTTTTAGAAAATTCAGCCAATTTTATATTTTGAAAAATAAAGCAAAGACGTCTAAACCACGCTCTTCACTTATTTTATTTTGGTGCGTTAAAGTTCCATGATCCACACTTACAAAACAGTCTTATTTTTAGCTTTTATTTTACATTAATCGGCAATAGGATAAAACACAGGTGTGGTTTAGCAGCTATCCTATTGGTGATTAATGTCAAATAAAAGCTAAAAAGAAGACTGTTTTGAAAGTGCGGATCATGAAACTTTAATTGCTTTGTCGGTGTTCCATGGTCTCATATAGCCTATTTATGAAAAATAAAGTTTAATAAACGTAATACAATGCATCCTGCACCTAAACAGGTGGCCTGGTTGAATCTGGGGGCGGGGCCACAAATCCGTACAGTTTACAAACCTGTGGGAATGTATTGCGAAAGCGTGTGCATGGATTATGAATTTGTGGGTACAGATTCAAAATCCGAAGGTACGGTTTACAAAATCTGAGCGCACGGATTGGAAATTCGTGGGTACGGTTTGTTAATCCGTGGCCACGATTTGTTAAACTGAGGGAACAGTTTAAGTATTTGTGAGTGCGGTTTATAAACTAAGGGGACAAATTGCAAAACCGTCACCACGGATTGATTTTTTTTTTTTGTGTCCTACAGGTGACGTCGCAGGCTCCGTAAATTATAATGTACAGTATATGGAAAATATGTTTTTTGAAATTCAAAACCGCATAAACTTAAGATATCACCTTTGCTTGATCTGGACAAAGGATCATCATTGTATTTTAAATAAAGTAGGATATCATGTGATTTTTAACACTTTTTTTTTGCACATAATATATAACAGACTACATTGTTACATTACGTATATTTGTTTTCATAGCACTGAATATGTACATTGTAGGACAACATTTGCAGGTTGTGAAATAACACATATATATATATATAAAAATCAAATGTGTGCATTGTATCTAAGGAAGATTGTAGGAAATTTTAAAACATATGTTTTATATCTGTACATTTGTAAAAGTCACATTTCCAAAAATTTAGGACCCACCTTCTGTTATTCATAAACAACTACCACTCCAAGTTTTTAGAGCATTGTGCAGTTCTAACGTTTTGTTTGTTTTTCATTCTTTAGATGCCCTACAACAACAACAGCTGAAAGATGAAAAAAGGGAGGCCTCAGAGCTTGTCTTTGCTTCAACAGTTCAGAAATATCTTTGTTATGCCCCAGAACGGCTGGGGGGAATTGCTCGTGGTGGAAAACCATAAGTTCAGACTTATGTCTTATTATCTGTTTTGCTGAGTAAATACATTTCAACTGTACTAATAATGTTTCAGTCATCTGTTGTGTTTCTGTCTTGGTTGTTTCTATTTGCATTTGACTGAATTTTGCTGAGGCAGGTTGCAATTTTTATATATATATTTTGTCATCCAGTTTATAATAATTTGTATGTAAGTTGTAGTGTGTTTTATTATATAGTTGTTTTATTCTAATTGTGATGTTACTTCCTGTTTAAATGGGTATGGAGCATAAATAAATAAATACGTTTACATGTAAACTGAAGGATGTTGAGTTACTGACTTTTTGTTTTTTAAAAAAGCTTTTCAGCCCTACATGGTCTCTGATTTAAAGAAATAAATCAAAACGGACATGATTTACTGTCATAGAATCTTGCTGTACATAAAGCAAAACTGAACTAAAATTACTTCAACGTTGATTCAATGTAAAATAAGTGATTTAATTTAACCCTTTGAGCGGTACGGTCCCACATATGGGATTCTATTTTCTGTGCCCCTGGGAGTACGGTCCCACATATGGGATTTCGAACGTTCGGTGACGTCACGCAACTGCCAAATTCAAACTGTGTTTTCGCGCGTTGGCTGGCGCTGAGCCAGAGAGAGATGCGCGCTGCGCTTGTCATATAATTACAATTGAGCAGTGTTTTCAACGACTTAACGTTTATTTTAGGTTTCAGGAATTTAAATACACATAATTACTAGTAAAACAATACATTTAGAGTTTGTAAAATGCACACGGATGTCTATGGAAGCAGCAATAACAATCCATTCAAGTATGATTTGCCGACGTGTTTGATTTATATCAGATACACATAATGTAAGTAATGATATAATTCACTCCATTCCTTTCCCACTTCACTAGCTACTTACTTGCATGTATTTCGGGAGAAACTGGTGAATTTACGTGCTGTAAATCCGGCTGACAGGACCCTCTGAACGGCAGCGCGAACAAACATGGCGGCGCCCATCACACGTCATAGATCACGATCCAGATCATTTATAAAGGTTTTAAAACGGCAAAATACACTCACTTACACGTATTCGTGAATCGAATAAAAAAGGAAAAACGAAATAAAAGCGATACGTCTGTCATACAGCGCTATAGTGGCTGCGGTGTCAATCATGACGCGTCGCCATGGAAACAATAAAGTGAACGTTCTAAAATAACGGTCGCCTAAAAAAAACTCACTCTGGGGGGTCAGATAGAATATTTTAAACTCACCAGTGAAAGGGTTAAGTTGAACAAATATTGATTTTATGCCCATCTTGATCTATTTTTCATCGTTGAAATAACATTATTTCAGGGTGCAAACCTGATGAAAAATCAATGCTAAATTTCAACATTGATTCAATGACAAGTTGGTTGATGCTTTAATGTTGATTCAATGATGATTCACTGTTGTTCTGCTATCTGGGGTGTTACTTTTCTCACCACTTAGCAGAATGTAAAACCTCATCTGTTCATAAATAATGTCACTACTGATGATTTAGGACTTTATTTCGTCTGTCTCCTCCTGGTGAAGTTAATCCAGTTTGAATATATGCTGCGAACAGGCCAGACAAACAGATGACCATCTTTGCAAATTTGATTTAACCTTACATCATAAAATAATCACGATAAAGCGTGCTTATCAACACGACGTTGCCGTCAATCACAACTGTTGTCAGTGAAGCGTGTAATTCTTCGTAGGAACCCAGATATTTGCCTATAGCCGCTATAAGGCCGGGGAATGTGTGAAATCCTCCCGCGACCGCGCTGCTGAAAGCCCGCACAAGTTCACGAACAGAGGATTCGTTAATCTGCGGTTAACGCGAATGTAGACAACTTAATATACTGCTACAGCTACCAAACATGGACAATAAAAACCTAAATAAGTCACTTACCACAGTTCTGAATGGTTCTTCTTGCCGCTCCCGAATGTCGACCGTTAAAGAAAATCCCGCCTCTGTAAATTTGAAATTTACAGCAATTTTTTTTTTTAATTCAAATTTATTTGTATAGCGCCTTTCACGATACATATCGTTGAAAAGCAACTTTACAGCAAATTAAAGTTTTTACAATATATTTAGTAGTAGCTTACTAGTGGTGACAAGTTGATGTACATATGGCAGAGATGTGTGGTAAAGATCACTTAAAGATGTAATCAAACAGACAAAGAACACTATAAATTAGTAGCCAAATTTGGTAGTGCTGTATGTTGTTTTAGGATTCATTCGATCAGATAACATTTTACGCTGTCATATGGTTATGTTATTATTTCCACACATTCATGGAAATCAATTTTGCCGGTGCTTTGCTGAACTGTTTCAGCTACGCTGAAGGCGCGCTTGCTGCTGCTGACGGAGACACAAAACGCCTTCCGAGGGGGTATTGGAAGTTAAAGCGGAAGTCAAGTCACCTTTATTTATATACCGCCTTTAACAATACAGAATTGTGACAAGGCAGCTGTACAGTATTAAATAGGAAATAGTATAACGGCAACAGTAAACACTCAATTTTCAGGTAAAGGTAGTTAATCAAATACAACAAAATAAAATACAATATTGTGTGAAGATAAAGTGTCCCCAACTAAGCAAGCCAGAGGCGACAGCGGCAAGGAACCAAAACTCCATCGGTGACAAACGGAGAAAAAACCTTGGGAGAAACCAGGCTCAGTCGGGGGGGCCAGTTCTCCTCTGGCCAGACACAGAGGACTCACCAGGTTCCCGTGGTCCTGTGCCGACAGCCGTCTAGGTGACGAGGTCTTCACTGGGGATCCGTCTCTCGGCTCATCTGGTCGATGTGGTCTCCGCTGACATTCAGTGCTGTAGAGGTCGTCTCTAGGAAGTGAAGTCTTGTGTTGTTTTCACCTGCGTGGAATTTTTTTTCATCACTATAATTGGTGGATGTCTAAAATATAAAATAAGGAGAAGCCTAAAACAGGCCAGAGTTTTACTTACACTATTTTTTTTTTGTGATATTAAAATTGGTAACAAAAATATATATTATATATTATATATATATATATATCAATATTGTGGTACTGCCCTTGCAGTAAGTCATAGCCCCAGGGCCCAGTGAGGTCTTAATGCTGATGATTTAGGAGTTTATTACTGTATAAAAATAGACCCTCCTCAAAAATACAACAGTGGCAAGAGACTGTACATTATTGGTGAGTGACCATTCAGTGATCATGTTATACAATGCATGCTTTAAATAAAAAATAATAATAATAAAAATGTCACAGTGCATTTTCATTACAGTAAATTTAAACTTCTATAACTTTTTGATACTTCAATATTTTGAAAAGATTTCACTTATGCAGTAATCTGCGGACTGTCTTCTTTAAAAAAAAGAGTCCAACAATTTAACAGTTTAAGTTTGGATAGTTCACTTTCATGTTCAAAAATGGGGTGTGACACTTAAGAGGTTAAGACATTAACAAATAACACAGCTATAAATGTATTATATATCAGAACCAACTGCAGAGATCCAGTCTCATACAGTGGATGAGTACATTGAGCAGAATCAGACACATTGGCATATTACTATCCTCATTTCTGCTCTGTTAAATGTTCTTCTGATCATTGTGATCACAGGTGAGTTATTTGACATAATGTGTGTTTCAACTATTTGGGAGCTTATGTGAGGATCAATTTAACTGACTGAAACTGAAGTTTCAGTTTCAGTCTGTTAAATTGATCCTCACATAAAACTGCTTGAGAACACCTTGGGTTTAGCACACAAGTTGTTTAAAATTATAGTCTATGGTTAATTTGTAGTTATTTTATTTCCAATTTGGAGCTTGTCATTACCAACATTTTGTATTTTTTTAACCCTGCTGCATTACACAGCGTCTGTGTTATTAGCAGTGTTGAGGTTAAAAGTAATGCACTGCAATAATGCATTACTCCATAAAAAATAACTAATTGTGTTACTTAGTTACATATTATAAAAAGTAACACATTACATTACTTTTGTATTACTTTCTCTCATCTGAGCTGGGCCTGTTTGTTTTAAAATAAAAAGTTCTAAAAAGTAAAATGAATAGGCCTCAGGCTGACGGTAAAGTAAATTCACGTCTGTACAGTAGAGGGCGCAGCTCAAACAAACCTTTCAGCTGTGCTCACATTCTGGATTGCATGAAGAAAAAAAACACAGGAAAACAAAGATGAGTAAATGCATAAACTTTATTAACCCTTTCACGCGTACGATCACACCAGTGTGATCATTCTTGGCTGGTACCTGAAGCGTACGATCACACCGGTGTGATTCGAACGTTCAGCGCGTCACGTGATCAACTGCTGAATTCAAAACTGCTTTGGCGCTTTGGCTGGCGCTGAGCCAGTATGGACGCGTTGAGCGCTTGTCATATTATCGCAACTATTCCGTGTTTTCAACCATATAATGCTTATTTTAGGTTCCAGACATTTACATACACATAGGTCCTAGTAAAACGATGCCTTTATATTTAGCAAAATACACGCCGATGTCTATGGAAGCGGCAATAATGATCCTTACAAATGTTATCTGACGACATGTTTTATTGATATCATATACACATTGTGTAGGTAACTATAAAGTTTACTCTGCTCTTCTCCAAGCTCACCAGAGACTTACTTTAATGTTTTTCGTGAGGAAAGGATGAATTTGCGTTTTGTAAATCCCACAGCTCGGATTCAGCGCGAACTAACATGGCGGCGCCCATCACCCGGCATAGATCAACTAACACGCTCATTATAAAAGTGTTTAAACTTCCAAATACATTTACTTGCACATATTTCAGAATCGGAATATCAGATATTTCATAATACAGTGAGCACGTTTGTGAATATTAATAATAAAAAGGGAAAAACTATATAAAAGTGATACATGTGTCATACAGCACTGCGTTGTGTCAGGTGACAAACACGACGCGTCGCCATGGAAACAATAAGGCTATAAGTTCTAAATAACGGTCGCCTAAAAAAACTTACTCTGGGGGCTCAGCTAGAATATTTTAAACTCACGTGTGAAAGGGTTAAGCATCATGTTTACACAGGGGCTCTGCACTTAGTGCTACTCCTGATTTCTCTCAACACAGGCTAGGAACAGGAGAACTGACAGTCAGTTAATGGGAAAACAAAGTAACTCACTTATTTGAAAAAGTAAATAAGATCGAATTCATCTTCTTGTAAATTAAGAAGTAATGCTTAACTTGTTCCTTGAAAAAAAAAATCCTATTACTAACTCACATTACTTGTAATGCATTACCCTCAAAACTGGTAAAGTGACCAAAAAAAAAAAAAAAAAAAGGTTTAAAAGTTATTTTAATAGGATGGTCTGGTTCAGCAGTCTAACTACCTCTGTCAACTGTCTAACTATCTGTCAAAATGTTTGAGATGGACAATCATAATCAAATCAAAGAAACAGTGCCACTGAATTGAATTAAACTTACATATTTTGCTGATTATTGCTGTTGGAAACGGTCAATTATTGTCACATTTTGGGCTGTAATAATCAGTCAGACCAGGACAAACATTTGGAGCATGATAGACTGCCAAAGTTATAACAACTCAAGAAGAAAAGTGCAAAAAACTGTCTGAGAAACAAAAGGCATTTGTGGTTGGCCAAACTTCACCATTATTTCCAGGGCAAGAATCTTAACAACATTCGTATTTATCATTTCTGGTCAGGAAGGTGAATTATTAGACTAATATCTTAATTAAGACTGCTTGTTTCTTTACCACCTATTAACTTTTCAAACCAAAATATTGCGCCCTTTCCAGTTTACTAAGTCCTTCTCTATGATTTAGCAGCTCCCACATGTTTTTTTTTTTTTTTTTCTTAGACAGCTGAAATTAGCAGAACAACGTATCCAGTAGTACATTAACTGTGCAATCAGTGATGATGTTTACATCCCAGTATCTACAATGTGGCCGCACATCCGGGTAGTGATGGGTCGTTCTTGAACGATTCGTTCATTTTGAACGAATCTTTAATGTGACTCGGGACGAACGAGTCGTCTCGGGGAGTGATTCGTTCAGTCGCGCATGTGCTACATCCTATTAGGTTCTGTACTGGAATTAGTTCACCTGTTTTGAGTCTTCGGGTTTTTAGAGTCGTTCGTTCACCTTATGGGGCTGTCACGTGATGAACGAACGACTCAAACCCGAAAACTTGTCAGATAAGAGGTGAGGTGAGCTAATCATAGACTAAAGACCCAGGTAAACAATGAATTCATCTTTTCTGTTTCTTATAGCATTATAGTTTTGTTTTGTTTGAAGTGTGATCAACGTTTGTGTAAGCAGTAGATGTGTTAGGGAGGTAACAGGTAACATTTTAATTATATTTTGCTAAAATGAACGAAATGACTCGAAAAAAGATTCGTTCATTTTGCTGAACAAGACTCAAAGGTCCGAGTCGGTAAAATATATCCGAACTTCCCATCACTACATCCGGGTAACTGACCAAACTATGACGTAAGTCCAAAACCTCTAAATCTAAATGGGGATACCAGGGTCGGGACATAGGAGGGTCTTTTACCGTACTGTTGGTGACCACCAGAGGACAGCATTGAGCCACCGTAGGACAGTTAAAGGTGACAAGGATCAGTGTTCTTGTTTTATACTTTTTGTCCTTTATATACAGTTAAGTGTGTCCCCACATGTGTCTATTCCAAAATAACTGTATATACTCCATATTTATAAAAAAAAGAGTGTAAAGACAGTACAAAATAACTATTAAAAAAAAAAAAAAAAGCGTAATATTTCTTTATTTTTTTAATTTGGTGTGTTTATTAGGTTCACCCTTACATCTTTCCTCTGTCATGTCCAAAGTGATATGGAATGTAAAAAGTGCCTTACCATCATAAGGGAAGGACTAGATCGGAGGTGGCGAACGTCAGTCCTGGAGAGCCACTGCCCTGCAGAGATTTGCTTCAACGCTAATCAAGTTCTGAAGGGTTACTAGGAAGCTACTGGCAGGTGAGTTTTAATTAGAGTTAGAGCTGAACTCTGCAGGGCTGCAGCTCTCCAGGACTGGAGTTCGCCACCCCTGGACTAGATGAACAATAGGAACATGAGGAAGTGAAACCTGTCGGAATATCATCTTCCCTACAGGTGTTTTTTTTGCACGTGATCTGACATGTAGGAACAGAGTCTACTGGCAGCTTGGTATGTAATTCTTTGTTTTTGAAAAATTCATTGCAATTATTAAAAAACTATATTTTGAAATGATTAGTAACAGACATAAATCAAAGCAGTCAGGAAGTTTGGTTGACTATGGAATTTTTGGTATGTTGTCGGCATGACCCAAGGAATATTTTGAGACCAGTTTCATTACAATAGGCTAATGCGATCAAAAGTTATTAGCATTTCTGGAAATTTCATAATTAATGGTTAATTAATGATTTATTACTCTTGACCAAAACTGATACAAAATTGACAACATGGAGATACAGCCTCAGATGCAGTTTGGCATCTTTCCAGCAAATTTGTTGATGCGTTAAATGAAAACCGTTTTGTATATCGACACGAAATCCATAACTTTTTGCCAGCAAGGTCTGAAGATGATCCGAGTCAAATTTAGTGAAAATCAGTCTAATGGTTTCGGAGTTAGAAAAATAATTGGTATTGATGATCTTGGCATGATCCAAGGAATATATTTAGATCACTTTTATTACAATAAGCCAAAGTAATCAAATGTTATCAGCATTTTTTTAAATGGCACTGTGCCAAAACAATGCGGGTAGTCATGCTTATTGTAACAAACCTGCCAAACCATTGCGGAGATATAGCCTCTTGCGTATTTTTCATAGAATTCATTTGCGCATTATTCAAAAATGGTTTGCCTAATCAACTTGAATTCCATAACTTTTTTGCCAGCATGCTCTGAAGATGATCTGAGCCAGTTTTGGTGAAAGTCAGAAAAAACGTCTAGTTTTTTCACTATTGAAAATAGCGAAAAACTAAAACTTACGATTTTTACATTTTAGTGTTCATTCGACTCAGAATGAGCCAAGGAACCAGAGGGAAAAAAAAAATTCCTTCAAAAATGATTAGCACAAACATGAGTGAAACTTTGGACAAGTGGTGGTACACTAGAGAGTTAGAGACTCCAAACTTGCTATTTTTGATGTTGAGACTGTCCTCTATCAGTGTGCCAAATTACACAACTTTCCCGCAGTTGGTTATGGGCTGCCATAGACTCAAGAGCGGAAGAAGAAACGGAAACAGAAGAAGAAGAATAGGATCTACAACAATACAATACCTTCAAAACCTACAATACGGTACCTTCAGTGCTTGTCCCTTAAAAAAAATAAAACTAAAATAAAAAAAATGTATTAAGCCTGTCTAAATCTAGTAGTAGACCTACACTATTTAAAGGGACAGCTATAAAATAACCACAGTGGACAATATCGGATACACTCATTCAATCTCACAATGCACTGCAATAATGAATGCAGCATCCAAATTCCTTCAATTCACTTTAATAAAGCCATCCCTATATAAACACTTTATTATTAATTACTGCACTATTTCCACCTTTCCAAATCATTCATTTAATTTTTATTCACATTAAATGTCTTTCCAATCTGATATGTAATGGGAAAAGGAGAAGAACGAGTTTGGAAAAACAGTAGATTCGAATTTGAGTTGTTCTCGTCAGAAGTTTGTTTCACGTTTTACTCCCTAAGCCACTGATAATATTGATAAATAGTCATCTTTTCAAATGTTGTTATTTTATCCCAACCAGGCATGGGTGGGCAAAGTTAATGCAATGAGCTTCTGCCAACAAATTAGGCTATGTGCACTTTCTTTTTAGAGCTCCTTTAAAGTGGAGTTGAATTCTGTTTGCATTATTGAAATAATTTTCCTGTTTATCACTGTACAGCTGCTTTGAAACGATGTGTTGTATAAAGCGCTATAGAGATAAAGGTGACTTTATTAAAGCACTATTTTAAGGGTGACTTCATTTGATCGGAAATGTGCTGTGGAGATTACAGTAGAATTATTTTCAGATACACAGATATAGTTTGTAGTGTACAGTAACATTAAAAAAGTGCACATTTATAATGATATTCCCCTCCTGCAGTTCACTCATGCATCTGATGATGAAACATCATATGGAGTGCGTTGCGTTGTGGAAAACTGGAGAGATCGCAGGGGATTCTCGCTTATATCTCCGTGAAAGGGGGGGAGCCTGGGACTCCTCTGACTGAGCTATATCCCCCCAAAGATCCTCCTTTAACCGGATATAACTCTAGAGCCCCTACTTCTTCTTCTTCTTTCGGCGGTTGGCAACTCAGTATAAGAAGTGCATTAGTACCACCTGCTAAAAACCAGCTTAGGCTGATTGGCTGGTTTTAGCTGGTCAGCAGGCTGGTTTTAAAGGGGTTTTGGCCACTTCCAGGCTGGTCTTAGTAGCTGGAACAACCAGCTAAAACCAGCCTGGCCAGGCTGGGAGACCAGCTAAAACCAGCTACTTCCAGCTTAAACCAGCTAAAACCAGCCAACCAGCCTAGGCTGGTTTTAGCTGTTTTTTTTTCAGCAGAGGTGGGCAGCAGTATGACACCAGAGCAGGTAAAAGAAAAAAATAACAAAAACAACAACAAAAAACTTGATCATAATAATACTAATTATTTATTAAAAACTTTCATTACCTACATTAAACTATATATTCATGCTAAATTATTTCACCTAGCCCAGTGTTTTTTTTTTTTGTTTTTTTTTTTTAATAGTTTATTAATAGATTGTATGCTCTCCTTGGTTCTGATTTTTTTCCACCCACTCTAATGTCAGTAAGGTTGCTACTAATTCCACAGTGTAGACTGACAAGAAGTCTGTTTTCCTCTTTTTGACTATTACTTCATAACAAGGAATAAAAAATGCTAGCAGTGCGGCCTGTTTTCCGGCCGTTTTGATCCATTTGTAAATGTATGATAATTCATCCTTATACTGCTCTACATAGTTTTGAAACTCCAGAGCCCCATATGGGCTGCAGCTATATATACTTTGAGAAAAAAATAGTATAGATGTTGGTTCATCACCAGGGGGCGATCTCACTGATTCATGGGTTCGCATTTGTCGCCCAGCCTACTGAAATCACGTGATATGCGCACTCCCGAACCCTACTTAGGGATGCCAAGTCCTCGTTCTTACCATGGATTTGGGCTACTTTTAAACGGTTGTTTTGGATTTATTTTTTCCTCTGCGGGTTAATGATTTGCTAATCCATAAATTACATTTGACTGAAATGTTTGTACTAAAACATGTATCCCTACTAATGATAAAACTGAAAACTTTTTTAAAACCTTTGTGAACGAGAGCCACTAGGATCATTTGAGCTGTGTTTATGATCACACCGATATTTTCAGTTAGCATAGCAGTGACTGTAAAATGTGTAATTTAGGTATAGGAATTGCACATTTTGAGTTTTGCTATTTGGGGTATGGTCATTGTGCTACTTTTAGTCTATTTTTGTTTGGACATTGGGTTTTGTTATGCAGACCTGGCAACCCTTGATGGTGAAATGAAGCTTTGCAAAGCATCAAGGCTTTCTCCTCAACATTATTGTAAAATGATTCATTACTCCAAGTTTTTTTAACACGTTGGACGAAGGTGAAAAAATGTGCTTTTGCGTCCCAGACGTTCCACCTGTTTTTGGACTGTTTCAGAATTGTGCAACGGACCCCATATAAATAAATAATTAAAAAGGTAACTGTTGCACGAAATATGAATAAATGAGAATACATTTATGAAAAAATAAGCATGGCTCGTGTAGGCAAATCATCAAAATAAACGATTATTGTGGAATTGTCACTTTAAGTGCTTGTGAAACAGGGATAATAAACGGAACATGCACAAAACTATGTAAATATTTATTCGTATTATGATTTAGCCTTATTAAACAAGTGAATGACACTTAAAATCTGCGCAGTGGGTTCGCGTTTTAGAACCAGAACACGAAACACTGTTGTTTGCAAATCGAAGCTTCGAACGTCACACTGATCACGTGGTTATTCAAAACGGATG
>NW_026129936.1:0-30408 GCF_022985175.1 Labeo rohita | reverse complement strand
CCATCTTCCATCGTTCTTAAGGGAACTAGACCTTACACCTCGAGAGGCGTCATCAGCGGGATTGGCTGCAGAATTTACATAACGCCACTGAAACTTCTGTGACAGATTTCTGATAGTTGAAACTCTGTTGGCTACATACGTCTGGAATCTACTAGTGTCATTCCATATATACTTGAGGACTGATGTACTGTCCGTCCAGAACACAGAATCATCCAGAACAAGCTCCAGTTCTTCCTTCAACATTCTGTCGACTTTAGCAGCAAGAACTGCGGCTGCCAATTCGAGTCTAGGGATGGTCATCACCTTCAGCGGGGCAACTCTTGCTTTTCCTATCACAAATACAACATGGACAGAACCACTGATGTCCACAAGACGTAAATAGCTAGCCGTACCATAGCCAATTTCACTGGCGTCACAGAAGTGGTGTAATTGAGCACTACATATTTTCCCAAAGTTGTTGGGTATGAAGCATCTACTGAAGCATAAATTCGAAAGTAACTTGAGCTCCTCTAGCCACTTGTCCCATTTCTGTGCAAAGGATGCAGGAATTTCTTCATCCCATCCATAGTTCATCCTGCACAAATCTTGTCCAATTCTTTTAGCTGGTAGCATTACTGGAGCAAGGAATCCAAGTGGGTCATAAACTGAATTGGTAACTGACAAAATGCCTCTTCTGGTAAATTGTCATTGTTTCAAAGCCATTTTAAAGATAAACATATCAGACTCTGTATCCCACTGAAGTCCCAGAGCACTGTCCACCGGAAGTTCATCTCTGCGCAAGTCAAGATGTCTCACTTCTTTAGATCTCTCCACCTCAGGAATTGAGGCTAGTACATTGCGGCTATTACTAACCCATTTGGTGAGTTTAAATCCACCAGTAGCACATACTGCAATGAGCTCCTGCACCAATATGATGGCTTGTTTTTCATCCGAGACAGACTTAAGGCAATCATCCACATAGAAGTTGTTACGAATTGTGGATAGAACTTCTGGATCAACTTTGCCTTCGTTATCATCTGCGGTCTTCCTTAATGCAAAGTTGGCACAACTGGGGGAAGAAACAGCTCCAAAGAGATGTACAGTCATTCTGAACTCTTCCAACGGTTGACTGATATCACCATTGGGCCACCACAGGAACCTCAAAAAGTCAAGGAACTCCTTAGGAACCTTAACTTGGTGAAACATACCCTCAATATCCGCCATCACAGCTATAGGTTCTTGCCGAAACCGAAGGATTACACCTAAGAGGGTATTCGTGAGATCTGGCCCCTGCAACAATTCTGAATTCAGTGAAGTACCTTGAAATGAGGCGGCACAGTCAAATACCACACTAATTTTCTTTTTCCTTTTATGGTAGACTCCATGATGGGGGATGTACCACACTCTACCATCATTTCTGTCAAGCTCCTCTTCAGGTACTTTCTCTGCATGGCCCTTCTTTAAGATGTCACCAATAAAATCTCTGTAGTCTGATAAGAATGCTTCATCCTTCTTAAATCTCTTAAGTATACTTAGGGCTTGTTGTTCTGCAATCTTCTTGTTGTCAGGTAGGGTAGTGTCAAGTTTGCGAAATGGAAGGCATATTTGGTAATGACCATCTTGCTTAACAACAGAGTTGTTCACAATTTCCAAGAATCTTTGATCCTCAAAAGAAAGTTCAGGTTTCTCATCATATGCTTGCTCTGGGAAGTCGTTATTATACTGTTCTTTGAGTAATTCATCCAGTTTAGCCACTGAGATTCTGTTAGAAGACACAAATGGTCATCCCTGTACATCTGTGGATGAGTTACCACTCAGTGGACCATTAACTAGCCATCCTAAACATGTTTGGACCGCATAGGGACCATCCTTTTGGCTGTTAATAATCCTCAAGGGTTCCATTGCTTTTGGGACATTGATCCCAATCAACAGATCAACTTCTGCTTCTATGGAACACAGTCGAACATCACTCAGATACGGCCATTTCTTTATGTCCTCTTCCCTCGGTATGTTCTCCTGGCTGACTGGAATTGAACTTTGTGTGAAAGTTTCAGGCAGTTCAATGAAATAGTTGCTGTCTAGCCCACTTACTTCTAAACCACTCAACCGAAAAAGGCTTTTCCTTTTCTTGCAGGCTTTTGCCAGCCATGTCCCATCGTCTTGCAAAAGAACTCCCTGGATCCAAGAAAGCATACGTCTGAAATAGTCTGCTACCTTTGGTGGCTTTTACCTTTACTGGAACAATCGCAAGTTTGCATTCAACTGAACCAGCCCCTGTATGCTCGGTAGCTACAACAGCCATAGTAACAGGTCTGCTGGAATTAGCTTTCCTAGCATCATCCTCATCATCTTTCTTGTGCACAATCTGTGAATTAGGTGAGCCTCCATTTGAGGCAGCATTCTTGATATGCAGCACAGTTGGATGCCTTCTAGAACAAATCTGGCATGTAAGACGCTTTTTGCAGGCTTTTGTTACATGCCCTTTTTTAAGACAAGCAAAACAAAGACCATTTGTTCTTAAGAAATCAACTTTATCCTTGTGTGGTACGTCCACCATTTTGATACAAGAATCCATTGCATGATCATAAGCACAAAACAGACAGGGTTTTTTAAAAGCAACATTTGCATCATATTGATCAGTTTTCTTTGGTTGACTATCCTGCTTTAATGCTTCAACAGAAGAAACTGTGGTGACAAAACTTTTCCTGCAAGATGATGATCTGTGCATAGGAGTTTCAGTCATTGTCTTTCTGATGTTAGGATTTGGTTTAGGATCTTGAATCTCCCCAAAAACTGGATCAAGAAGAATTTTAGCTTGTTTTTCAATGAAAGCTACCAAGTCAACAAAAATTGGTCTTCTTTGAGTACGTTCCAAAATGTCACAGGCTGTAGCTCTCCACTTTTCTCTCAACTTGTACGGGAGTCTAGAAACAATGATTTTTAGATTGAATGGCAAATTCAACTCTGCAAGATATACCAGGTCTTGTGCTGCATTGCAACATCCTCTAAGATAGACTGCATAACTATACAATGCTTTTCCATCATCAGAACGGATGTTGCCCCATTTCAGAGCCTTCTCCATGTACGCACTAGCCAACTTGAATTCATCTCCAAAGTGGTGCTTTAAAAGATGTTTAGCTTCAGCATAACCTCTACTAGCGTTCATGTAGAGGCAACTTCGAACAAGTTCCTTAGGTTCACCTGCTGTGAACTGTTCCAGATAATACAATCGTTCTTGACTGTTATCCGTTTTCTCCTCAATATTATGGATAAAAGATCTCATGAAAGGTCTATATTCCAGAGGATCACCACTGAATACTGGAATCTCCCTTAGAGGAAGTGAGGCTTGTTTCTGCTGGGTCACAAGTGTCAGCCAGATCACTTTGTCTTTGTAGAACAGGTCCAAGATCAAGACTGGCATTGGTAGTGTTCCTAGCTGCACCATGCTGCTGGTCAGTTTGTGTTGTTGTAGTGGTAGGTGCAGTAGCTGCCTGGTTAGCAGTAAGCCTTGATGGAATTTGAGTTCCGTGAACAATCCTTTGTAGTGGTGTCTTAGGAATCGCTCCAATCGTTTTAAAATGCAGAGCAGATGATTCAGAATCGATAATCAAAGTTGATTTTTCTTCTGCTTTATCCGCATATTCATTCATAGCATCTCTTAATTTAGCAGATGAGTGAGAACTGTGCAGTGAACTTGCTTCGGAAATCTCCAACACCTTTAACTTCGCATTTGCAGCATCGATTTCGGACTGCAGCGCAAGAGCTTCCATCTTGGATTCCAGCTGAGCCTTTTCCAACTCAAACGCGTGCTTCTTTTTGAGAGCTTCAGCACGAGCAAGTAAAGCTGCTTTATCAGCTGCAAGTTTCACACGAGCCGACATGATTGAACTGGTTCTGGATTTGCTTGATCCTTTTGAACTTCTTGAGACATTAGACACACTGTCAGAAGGATCGACCAGAGTCTGTGGATCGGACCGTTTCTTTTTCCACAGTTCCAACTCATTCAAGAACTCAGTAAAAGTGACCCTCTTGGGCTCAAACCAGTCAATCCTTTCATTTTCTTTGACATCATCAGATAAAAGCAATTGTACAGACTCATGTACTTGATAAAATTCATTTAGAGCCTTCTGAAATTCAAGGTGAAGTTCATCCACTTTGTCAACATTGCTCCCGTCAACCATCAAAGCCTTCAATTCATTCATTCTTCTTGTGCAGGACCCAAGTTTGCCTCTACGCGAAGCACTAAGTGATTTAAAACTTTCCATTGCAATTTCAGTACCAGTCTCATTCATCGTTACTCACAACCGCTTGCATATTTCGCTCAAAGGAGAATCAAGCTTGCGTTCTTGCAACAACCAGTGCATCAGCTTAAATCTTTGGCCCATATCAGACAACTTTAAAACGTCTTGCAAGACTGCTTTCAATAGCCATCGTCATCTTCAAACTCAAAACATGTGCACATGTGCCGAAAATCTTGCTTTAAAACACTTCAAATCCATAAATAACCTTCAATTCACGTCATATCAGGTCATAAAAGCTTAGCAACACGTCCGTCGCAGCTCAAAAGCCAGCATAATTCATAATAAACTTGCCAAATGGCTACTCACGGCACAGCACAGTCAAACAGCGTCTTAATGAAGTCAGTTCGTTCGCTGAATAATCCATCGGTGCAGTACAGCAGCAGGCATCCCCGTCATTAGCCAGCCGGTCGTGTCGTTTAGCGTGATCAGCGTCCGCGTCCTTGCGGAATTTTCAGACTTTAATGTAGCGGCATATTTGCGGTAAGCCGCTATCTTAGTAAGGGCGAACAATAGACGCGTGAGTCCGTAGTATAACTTTTTCGTCCTTTATTTCCATAAGATCAACAGTTGCAAAACAGCTCCATTGCTAAGATTAGCACCGCACATAAACACTTACACCCACGAACACACGGTCTGAAAATTGTCTCCGCTTCCCCTTCCTGACTCCACCTACTACCTTACCTCCCTAAATACGTAATTGCAGTGAAATAATAAAAGTCTTCATTCACACATTCATAACATTCAAAGCAAATACTCAAAATAAACAAATAATACACAAATAATAATCATCAACATAAACCAAATTATATTCAAATTATCAAATTAATCCATTCAGTCCAAAAATAAAAATAGAAAAAGAAATGGCTCCAACAATGTGAGTACCAAAACATTTGCTTTGGTTTTCTTTCAAATACAAATCTTGTGTAATCCCACGTGGGCTATCTGTAATCAAATGCACATTTAAAACTGGAATGTAATTTAATTTCAGTCATGTGTTTCATAAACACATAATATTTCTTGATTACAATCCGCCATCAAATTGATAAATTTAATTATTTCAGCTGCTGTGAGAGAAGGCTATAAATGATCCAGCACCTGCAGCATCCTCATATGCGATATAATGTAGCAATATAGCATACTAGCTGGGACCCCTTCTTTATGTTTACACAAGTGACATAATGACACCGTGCCATGCTCAGGTTTCTTGCAAAAACCTACCTGTAGCACTCAAATTAGAAAACATTATTATAAGCTAACTGATTTTAGCATACTGTACACAATGTAATTTTCCATTAAACAAATATGAATGGTGACCATTTGCTGTAGGTTAAAATTTGAGTGCAGTGGTGCAAAAATGTTCACTAGGTGGCACTATATAGTTTCAAAACAGAGCATCCAGACAATAGAAGCAGAGTTTGTAGTAGAAAAATAAATCCAGAATAAAATAAATGAAAAGAAATGTCCCATTTCAGGATTCTGTTTATTAAAGATTATTTAGTAAAATTCAAATAAGCTTCGGGGAAAGAGTTTAAACAATGTGGAAGGCCGATCACTACAGGAGGAGACAAATCTGCTTACAGACAGGAGGTTGAGCAGCTGGCTGTCTGGTACAGTCTTAACAACCTGGAGCTAAACACTCTCAAATCAGTAGAGATGATCTTAGACTTCAGGAGGAACCCCCTGCATTTTCTCCACTCACCATCATGGACATCATGGCTGCAGTAGAGTCATTCAGATTCCTGGAAACCAACATTTCTCAGATCTCTAAGGACCTAAAGTGGGACAATCACATTGACTCGATTGTGAAAAAGGCCCAGCAGAGGCTGTCTTTCCTCTGCCAGCTGAGAAAGTTCAACCTGCCACAGGAGCTGCTGAAACAGTTCTACTCTGCCATCATTGTGTCTATCCTGTGTTCATCTATAACTGTTTGGTTTGGTTCAGCTACCAAAACAGACATCAGAAGACTACAACGGACAGTCAGTGCTGCTACGAGGATTATTGGTGACCCTCTACCCAACCTCCAAGAACTTTACACCTCCAGAGTGAGGAAAAGGGCTAAGAAAATCACTCTGGACCCCTCACATCCAGCCCACTCTCTCTTTGAACTGTTGCCCTCTGGCTGACGTTACAGAGCACCATGGACCAAAACAGCCAGACAGTTTTCCCCCCAGGCCATATCCCACCCGAACAACACATAACACACCTCAGTACTGGACTTCTATAAACAACTCAACAAACCTTCTTCAGTATATTGTGGATAATTAATTCAACACAGGTGGAAATAACGGAATTAAATGAGGATAGGAACAGGAAAACCAAAAATAGGCATAAAGTAACACAAGGGAAAACTAGATCAAGAAGCACATGGCACAAAGACAAACACAAAACAGGTCCATAACCCCGACATTATTCCCCCTTCCTGGAAGGTGTGTCCCGCGTGAGGGGGCAGGCGCCCTAGAGGCTGGTGCAGGACTGGGACAAGGAAGGTCTCCAGGGAGGATCAGGCAGTTCAGGGAGCCATGGCAGCGCAGGAAGCTTAGGCCTTGGCCGTGACCCTCGGCCCAGCCACCATGGCCACGGATATATCTCTTCCCTCCAGCTCAGTCCTGTGTTGTCTGGGAGGTCAACGGGGCGATAGTAATAGGTTGTTTGCAATCATGTGATTCTGATGATGTGCAAAATACAGCTGGATGGCAGGAAGTGATTTTTCTCTAGAAATCACTAGCAGAATCGCTAAATGCCTATGTTTTGAGTTTTGTTTATGGAAATTGGTCAAAAAGAGAAATTTAATTTCACATCGTATATGAAAATGTGCTGTTTATAAGGAGGAAAAGGCAAGAAATTGACTGAAAAATGCAGGGAAAAGTAGCTTGTAAACCTGCGTCTGCGGTTAGGAGGAGAGTTGGATAATCCTTGTGTGTGCGAATGGTTAATAAAAAATATAATAATATTAAGGTATGAAGATATAAAGATATATATATATAAATAGATACAGGGTGAGACAGTGAGAATTCACTCAATGCTAAATGCCACACATAGTCACGATGTAAATAAGATATTATATTTGATATATATATGCTTAGCTTATAACCACTGCCTCGATGGCGGGCAACTATTTCAATTCAGTTGAAAAATTACTCCTCTTCGTAACATAAGGATCACATCCAACATATGTTGTGATTTTCACTGCTGAAACTTTGCTGCCTGTGCAGGGTTTGCGGCTATTGGTCCTGTTAGCAGCATGTAAAGCGAAACTAAAACAACCATCATACAACAGTTTATCAAGTCTTTAATAGTTTGTTTTACATTAAGTAAACATTATATAGGCAGTTTCACTTTGTCAGGAGAAGATGGGAAATGGTGTTGAGAAAGCCATAAGCAATGAGAAAAAAAAAAGAAACATTTTAAAACAATCGTTACATCTTGACTGTTAAATATAGCATGAAAAATATGGCATTTAAGAGGCAGTCACAGGAGTCGGACTTGTAACCCAAAGGTCGCAAGTTTGAGTCTCAGTACCAGCAGGGTTTGTAGGTGGGGGGAGTGAATGACCAGCGCTCTCCTCTATCCTCAATACCACAACTGAGTTGAGACCCTTGAGCAAGGCAACGAATCCCCAACTGATCCCTGGGTGATACAACCCACTGCTCTGGGTGTGTGTTCATGGTGTGTGTGTTTGTGTGTGTGTTCACTGCTGTGTGTGTAAATTCACGTATCGTGAATGACAGGTGTGATGATCAGTGGGCTCGAGTTTTTACCTCCATCATTAAGGCATGGGCTAAAAAATGGATAGAGTTTGTCAGTGAAAGACTGACCAGTGAAAGAGTAGATATGAGAGATGGACTCCACATCATAAAAAGAAACCAGGCCCTCCTCATAATCCACAAACACACCGACCCGCTGTGGCTTCACTTTCAGATGCAGAGAGACAGAGGGACTAGAGAGAGCTTTATATTCATTCCCATTCCTCAGCCACACAGCCCAGCATCCATTACTAGGATTCAGTGGGATATCTCCCTTCCTTTTAATGGATTCTCTAGCCACTCCTAAATCCCATTTAGTCTTTCTCTTCACTTGCACCTCAAAATAAAATCTCCCTGAAGAGAATCCCTCCTTTCCCAGGACAGAGACATCTGTATCAAATCTCTTTGGGTTGTCTGGGAGTTTCTTTCCAATCCCTCCGTGTCTCACTTGTTTTCTATCATCAGACAGGATGAGTTTAGGATGAGCCGTATCAAGATCCAGAGTCACATCCACTGAGAAAACAGAGAATAAGAATCACAATTTTGTGATGTTTGTAGTATTCAATTCAGTTTTTAGTCAGGTTGTAATGTATTAATTAAGCTGCGAGTGTCTGAATGTAAACTAGTGTAGTTTAGACAGCACACTCTACCTGCATACTGCTGCATCCACTTCAGTTCTGTAGACATATGACAATAAAACAGCATGAGATCTATATGGTTACTGTTGTGTTCTGCAGTACACATTTTAAATATGGACAATTATATTGCTAAAATGTTGAAAACTCTTTACAGGATTAGCATTACATCACTGTTCCACTACAGTTACTGGAAGAAAGAAGAAAAGGAAAAGGAAAAGGAAAAGGAGGGAGAGGGAGAGAAAAAAAACAGAATAATATAAACTTTTCAAATGTTTCATTATTATAGAATGCAATATATTAAAATGTTTATTAAATAGATTTATATTTCATAGATTTATATTTTTAAATAGGATATTTACATTAACAACAAATAGAACATTATTTTGATATCATTAAAATAAATATCAATTTATTAATTGTTCAAGCAAAAAAAAAATCAAGCATTCTATTTACAGTCATGTGATAATCATGTGACTGACCATGTGAGCAGCATGTTCCTGGGATCACAGAACGTTCTCCTACAAAAACGTGAAAAAACATGTAAAATTCTTCTCTCCAACTGCTAAACTTATGTTAGGTGAATGTGTCTCTAAAGTCTCATGGTTGTGCTGGAAGGGATGAAGCTTCTACAAGATGAATTTACTACATATTTTATGAAACTATACATGAAAATGACTTGCCCTCTTCAAGAAGAACTGGGAGGTGTTGAATACTGAGCCACAAACACATGATCACATACTTCTCCTACTTAAGCTTGAATCAGACTCATTCTTCATTACTAATATTGAAAGATTATAAATATATGTATCTGTACAGTGGATTTGATATTGACATACCAAATACTGAATGACTGATTTTCCTGTTTAGAGTGTCCTGCAGTTGAGTCAGCACTCTCCTCAGAGTCTCCAGACTCCCATGAGTCTTCATACTGATCTCAGGCCACTTCCTGGTGTTTGTAGGGGTGCACAGGAATGAGTACATCTACAGCAGGAGAGAGAAATCCTTCAGCATGTGGAGTTTTATGGTGTCATATACTGTATTATTATTGATCAGAGAGATGTTCACTGACCTGTAGGAGGTGGAGGTGATCTTCAGTGTGTGAGAGGTGCTCCAGCTCCATGTTTCTCATCTTTAACTCAGTGATATCCTTCTCCAGATCTTCAATGAGCTCTTGCTCCTGTTTCTCTGCTGCTTTCTGCTGCTCCTCCATCATCTCCAGCAGTTCAGTCTGACATCTCTCAATGGAGCGGATGAGATCAGTGAAGAGCTCGACATGGGCTGCTTTCTCCTTCTCTGTGTCTCTCTGCTTAACCAGATCAATCAACAAATTATTATTTTTGTTGGCTAAGGCAAGAATCAACTGTTGCTATTGCTCATAGTTCAGTGTTTTGAAGCATTAAACTTCACCCCGCACCATTTGTGTCATGTTGAAGAGAGGTACTTTTCTATTACTACTCTAAGTGATCAGTGAGCTTGTTATTACTATCGTTTTTATACAACAGTTTAATAAATAAGAAAGTAATAAGTAACTTACAGTTAAAAAATTATTGTCAGTTTTTTAATCTGTATTTCCTCCAACCATCAAAAATATTGAATCTAAACACATTATACTGACATTCATACAGACAGTCACCACTGGTGCATTAATGTAACCTGCAGGAAGAGTCACTGTAAAATCCCTATAAACACAGACCGACAATCTGACTCGAACAAACACAAACAAGTGGAATGATACAAACAGTGAAAAATCCCAGTGCTGCTGCCTGTATTAGGACTCTGGGAGGACCACAATTAAACTATTTTAAACTTACCTTTCTGATTTCTGCTGAGTTTTTGATGTCTTGAATCTTCTTAATTTTGTCCTGGATCATCTGCTGCACATCTTTCTGTGTCTTTATCAGTTGAGTCTATAGACAGAGAACAGAACACAGACATTTATCATACAGAATATTTACTGTATTCTGAGGAAAGTCATGCAATTGTTTAAATTTCACAAGATAACATGGGCCCTTTAAAAGAGCTGTTTTGTTAGTAATGTCTACCTTCTTCTCTTCACTCTCTTCCTCTATAGGAACAGTGTTGTGGTTCTTGTGGTCTGTCGCAGTGCACATCAGACACACACATGTCTGATCATCTCTACAGAACAGCTCCAGAGGTCTCTCATGTTTCTGACATATATAGTCCTCCAGATTACTCACAGGATCCATCAGTTTGTGTTTCTTTAAACCTGCCACTCTCAAATGAGGCTGCAGGTGAGTTTCACAGTAAGAGCTCTGACACACCACACACGACTTTAGGGCTTTCAGCTTTGTTTCCTCACAATAGTCACACACAACTTCACTAATAATCGCACTTTTTTTTTCAGGACGTTTCTTTTTATAGTGATCTACGACCTCTCTGAGTGTGGTATTAATCTTGAGATCAGGTCTTTGCTTGAATGTTTCTTTACAATATGGACAGTTGCAGGTCTGGCTGTTGTCCCAGTGTTTATTCAGACAGGTCTTGCAGAAGTTGTGTCCACATGGAGTGCTGACTGGATCAGTGAACACGTCCAGACATATAGAGCACTGAAGCTCCTCAGTCAGTGGTTCACTGGAGGATGACATTACTGGAAAGAGACATGATGAAGATAAATCACCTACACTACTAGTTTTAAATTTGTACACTTGAAAGAATTCTGAATTCTGGGATTCTGCATAAAATATTAAAATGACTATAAAGATTGTGATTACAATTATTATTATTTTAAATATATGAGTAAAAATAGATAGAGAAGCAAAAGAATTCCATGAGGTTCTTGATGAAGCTGTTTGAATGTATGAAGTGAGAGAAAAAGTTTCAATAACTGAAGAAATTTAAATATGTAAGAAATCATGTCAACTGGTCATAGCAGAATGAACACAGACAAGTTAATCAGTACCCTAATTTGAAGCACGAGTACTTTCCTGTAATGTATATATTAAATATTACTATATGAGATGAGTGAAAGTCATTCATGGACTAATTCATTATATTCTTGGTTAGTGACTTACATGGGGATTCATCTCTCCTCTGTCTCCTGTTTTTTTCCGCTTTTGTTGGTGAAGATTCTGCCATAGTACTTTCTCTCTTCAAGCCTTTTCAAGAAAAACAAAATAAACAATTAGTACAACATAAAACAATTTATACAACAACAAAATAATGTATACAACATAAAATTTGATGACAATTATTATTTTTAAAGCAAAACAAAAACAAATCAACAATTGCTTATAAAGAATCATATGATGCACCTTATGAAGCCGGTTAAATGTAAGGAGTATCTATAGATAAAATATTTGAAAAATTTAAATATATAAGAGATCATGTACAGTCAGACAGTCATTATTGCAAAATGAACCCAGACAAGCTGATCAGTACCCCAATGTGAAGCACTACTGTCATATCCTGAACTGTACATTTGAAAAATTATGAGAAGAGTGAAAGTCATTCATGCAGTAATTCATTATTTTCTTACTTACATGGATGATCATTTATATTCCCTTATTTATATTCTAGCTTTTGTTGGTTTTTGATGATTCTTCCATTGTTCTTTCCCTCTTCAAGCCTTTTCAAGAAAGCAACAACAACTATTATTATAACTACTATAATTTCACATTAGTTTCTTTCAAGGAATACACAGTTCATTCACAACTGTGAATGACTATTTTATTAACAGCTAACAAAGAGTAATGTTAAAGTTCTCTAAACAAGACATTTTCTTGATATCTTAATACCTTAACATCAAAGCAAATTATTACCATTAAAATAATGTTTATATTAAAGTGTTAAAACACCAAACTACTACCAATCAAATTATAAACTTTAAAACCAATTCTGATACCATTTGCAGTAAAAAAAAAAAAAGAAAAAAGAAAAGAAAAGAAAACTCAAGTAGATTGTGACTGTTTGACATGCTTAAACCTGTCTCTGATTAACTTATTCAAGTTTTGACATAAACCCAACTAAACCACACCACTTACATTAGAAACCTGTTCAGGACAATCTCTCTTCACTTACCTGTGAGTATCAGATGTGTCCACAGGGGTCTTTGAATGGCTCATGAAATATTATATTCCTTAAAGAGGCTGATTGCTTCAGGCACCAAAATTCAAAGTTAGTTTCACTTACTTTGAATCTTTCACTGAACTCCAGTGATGTCAGAGCTCCTCCTGTATTTATGCATTTACATTTATCTCTGTATTTAGTGTGTTGTGTTCATGTGTGTCTTTTTGTACTGAGCCTGATATTTCTATCAGATTAATCTCAGTGTTTGTATGTATTGCCTACTCAAGTGAACCAAATAAAAAATAAATGAATACATTTCTGAACCTCTTTTGTGCTCCACAGAATAAAGTTCTGAATAAAATGACATGGTGGAGGTTCAAAGATGTTTTGGGGTTTGTTTTTCTGGTTCTGGCACTGGATGCCTTGACTGTGTGAATCGTATCATGAAAAAGCGATTGATTTCAGTTATTTTTTCCAAAGGGGGTGCTACCAAATATTAAGTTAAGGGTGCCAATAATTTTGTCTAGTGCACTTTTGGGTTCTGTGTGGAATTGTATCAGATTTGAATTTTTTTTCTTTTTTTTTTTTTTTTTTTTTTTTTTTTTAAATAAACATGTGAGTACCAAAACATTTGCTTTGATTCTCTTTCAAATACAAATCTTGTGTAATCCCACGTGGACTATCTGTAATCAAATGCACATTTAAAACTGGAATGTAATTTAATTTCAGTCACATGTGTTTCATAAACACATAATATTTCTTGATTACAATCCGCCATCAAATTGATAAATTACATTTTTTCAGCTGCTGTGAGAGAAGGCTATAAACGATCCAGCACTTGCAGCATCCTCATATGCAATATAATCTAGCAATATAGTCTAGTGGCCGGGACGCCTTCTTTATGTTTACACAAGTGACATAATGACGCCGTGCCATGCTCAGGTTTCCTGTGAAAACCTACCCGTAGCACTCAAATTAGAAAACATTATTATAAGCTAAAGATTTTGGCATACTGTACACAATGTAATTTTCTTTTAAACAAATATGAATGGTGACCATTTGCTGTAGGTTAAAATTTGAATGCAGTGGTGCAAAAATGTTCACTAGGTGGCACTATATAGTTTCAAATCAGAGCATCCAGACAACAGAAGCAGAGTTTGTAGTAGAAAAATAAATCCAGAATAAAAGAAATGAAAAGAAAAGTCCCATTTTCAGGATTCTGTTTATTAAAAGATTATTTAGTAAAATTCAAATAAGCTTCGGGGAAAGAGTTTAAACAATGTGGAAGGCCGATCACTACAGGAGGAGACAAATCTGCTTACAGACAGGAGGTTGAGCAGCTGGCTGTCTGGTACAGTCTTAACAACCTGGAGCTAAACACTCTCAGATCAATGGAGATGATCTTAGACTTCAGGAGGAACCCCTGCACTCCCCTCACTCACCATCATGGACAGCACTGTGGCTGCAGTAGAGTCATTCAGATTCCTGGATACCAACATTTCTCAGATCTCTAAGGACCTAAAGTGGGACAATCACATTGACTCGATTGTGAAAAAGGCCCAGCAGAGGCTGTCTTTCTTCCGCCAACTGAGAAAGTTCAACCTGCCACAGGAGCTGCTGAAACAGTTCTACTCTGCCATCATTATGTCTATCCTGTGTTCATCTATAGCAAGATAGCAAGAGGCACAAAGACAAACACAAAACAGGTCCATAAGCCCGACATTATTCCCCCTTCCCAGAAGGTGCATCCCACGCGAGGGGGCAGGCGCCCTGGAGGCTGGTGCAGGACTGGGACAAGGAAGATCTCCAAGGTGGATCAGGCAGTTCGGGGAGCCATGGCAGCGCAGGAAGCTCAGGCTTTGGCTGTGACCCTCGGCCCGGCCACTATGGACACGGATATATCCCTTCCCTCCAGCTCAGTCCTGTGTTGTCTGGGAGGTGATATATTAAATGCAATATATTAAAATATTTATTAAATAGATTTATATTTCATATTTTAAAATAGGATATTTACATTAACAACAAATAGAACATTATTTTGATATTATTAAAACAAATATCAATTTATTAATTGTTCAAGCAAAAAAAAAAATCAAGCATTTTGTTTACAGCCATGTGATCATCATGTGACTGACCATGTGAGCAGCATGTTCCTGGGATCACAGAACCTTCTCCTACAAAAACGTGAAAAAACATGACAGGTGGAATGATACAAACAATGAAAAATCCCAGTGCTGCTGCCTGTATTAGGACTCTCAGAGGACCACAATTAAACTATTTTAAACTTACCTTTCTGATTTCTGCTGAGTTTTTGATGTCTTGAATCTTCTTAATTTTGTCCTGGATCATCTGCTGCACATCTTTCTGTGTCTTTATCAGTTGAGTCTATAGACAGAGAACAGAACACAGACATTTATCATACAGATATTCACTGTATTCTAAATTTCACAAGATAATATGGGCCCTTTAAAAGAGCTTTTTTTGTTAGTAACGTCTACCTTCTTCTCTTCACTCATTTCCTCTAGAGGAACAGTGTTGTGGTTCTTGTGGTCTGCTGCAGTGCACATCAGACACACACACATGTCAGATCACTCTACAGCACATCTCCAGAGGTCTCTCGTGTTTCTGATATTTACAGTCCTCCAGATTACTCACAGGATCCATCAGTTTGTGTTTCCTTAAACCTGCCACTCTCAAATGAGGCTGCAGGTGAGTTTCACAGTAAGAGCTCTGGCACACCAGACACGACTTCAGGGCTTTCAGATTTGTTTCCTCACAGATATCACACACAACTTCACTGAGAATCTCACTTTTTTTTTCAGGACGTTTCTTTTTATAGTCATCTACAATCTCTCGGAGTGTGGTATTAATCTTGAGATCAGGTCTTTGGTTGAATGTTTCTTTACAATATGGACAGCAGCAGGTTTGTCTGTTGTCCCAGCACTTATTCAGACAGGTCTTGCAGAAGTTGTGTCCACATGGAGTGCTGACCGGATCTGTGAACACGTCCAGACATATACAACACTGAAGTTTCTCAGTTAGTGGACCACTGGAGGATGACACTGCTGGAAAGAAGACATGATGAAGATAAATCACCTACACTTCTAGTCTCACGTTTAGTACACTTAAAAGACACACTGAATTCTGAGCTTCTGCTTAAAATTTTGAAATGATTATGAAGATAATTAAGATTATTACTGTTTTAAATGGATGATTTACAGCAGATAGAGAAAGAAACAAATCAACAATAGTTTCTAAAGAATCCTATGATGCACCTTATGAAGCTGCATGAATATAAATACTGTTCTCTGGGTAATTGACTTATCATCTATACTCCATCTCCTGGATTTTCTTGGTTTTGTTGATGTTGGCAAAGATTCTGCCATTGTTCTTTCCCTCTTTAAGCTTTTTTTTTTAAAAAAAAAAAAAAAAAAATGTATACAACATACATCATAAATTTGGTCACTCAGGCACAAATGAAATCTTGCCTCAAAAGTGTAGGGTTACTTATTTTTCATATTAATTTTTCACATCAGTTTATTTCAATGACTGAATGGTTCTCTAAGCAATAAAAGTTTCACTTATTTTAAATCCTAATATCTAATAGAATTATCATCATTGAATGAATGTTTATATTAAAGTGGTAACTTTCAGCTGCAGTGTAGCAGGTTTGTGTTCAGTCTGTCTGCAGGTCATTATTTCCTGTTTCTTTCGTCTTTATATTGTGTGACAAAATTACATGAACAGCAAATTTTACTACTAATCAAATGTCATACTTTACAATTCTGATACCATTTCTGTGCAGTAAACAACTAAAGTAGATTGTGAATGTCTGACATGCTTAAACTTGGCTCTGTTCACCTTATTCCATTTTGACATAAATTCAACTAAACCAGACCACTTCAATTAGAAATCTGTTCAGGATAATCTCTCTTATATTTCTATCACTTACCTGTAAGTATCAGATGTGTGCACAAGTCTTTGAATGGCTTGATAAATGTTCTGTTGTTTAAAGAGGTTGATCGTTTCAGGCCTCTATATTTTTGTTGATCAAGTTAGTTTCACTTTCTCTGAATCTCTCACTGAACTCCAGTGATGTCAGAGCTCCTCCTGTATGTATGCATTTACATTGATCTTTGTATTTGGTGTGTTTGGTTGATGTGTGTCTGTTTGTATTGATACTGATGTTTCTATTAGTTCATGAAGAAGAGATATCAGCAGATGCCCAAAAGCTTAATTGTTTGGTGACATTTCTTATTAATTTCCAAGACAAATCCTGCTCAACTTGCAGATGTTGGTCAGTCTGTTTGTCATCACTCTCATTGATCCAGGGTTCAGATGAGCTGTGGAAACCTGCTCTGAGAAACACTACTACACTACCACTTTTACAAGCTGGGTAAAAAATCTTTAATGTCTCAAAACACAAAACAGCAGCAAACGCAGTCTCAGTGTTTGCAGATACACTAAAGTAGACCAATAGAGAAATCTTTGTAAAAACTTTTGTGTTTCAGAGAAGAAAGTCATGCAGGTTCAGAATGACAGGACTCATAAAAAAAATATTAAAAAATATAAATTACAAGGTTTCAAATTTGTGTCCTTTCAAATCAGCACAGTTCTTCTGGATTTAGTCTGTCTCAGTTTGCTCTGTTTCTTCATTTCATTCCAGACACACTGAATAATGATGATGAGATCAGATCTCTGTGTGGAGCACTGGCTGTTGTCAGACTCCTTGCGTAAACAAAAATTTCACTGGATTATTACAGTTAATGGCAAAATGAATGTTTGGAAATGTAAACTGATATTTCCTACTGACACATTACAGCAAAAGATAATAACTGACTTAAAACCATTTTAGCCGGTGAAAATACTATTGTTCTTATAAATTTGGCAACCACTGTAACTAAATAAAAACTTTAACTGTTTGAGTAGCAGCACATTATTGGTTTTAGATTTTTTTTTCTTAAAAGTCATTATTTTTATTTAGTGTATCTATTTCATATTGGGGTAAATTCATTTATTGTAATTGACAGATGTGATGATCAGTGGGCTTGAGCTTTTACCTTTATCATTAATGGATGGGCTAAAATATGGATAGAGTTTCCCACTGAAAGACTGACCAGTGTAAGAGTAGATATGAGAGCTGGACTCCACATCATAAAAGGAGACCAGACCCTCCTCATAATCTACAAACACACCGACACGCTGCGGCTTTACTCTCAGAGACAGAGAGACAGAGGGATCAGCACAGGCTTTATATTCATTTCCATTCCTCAGAATCACTGTCCAAAATCCATTACTGGGTCTCAGTTTGATGTTTCCCTTCCTGTCAATGGATTCTCTGGCCACTCCTAAATCCCATTCAGTCTGCACCTCAAAATAAAATCTCCCTGAGGAGAATCCCTCTTTCCTAGGACATTTGTATATCTATCAAATCTCTTTGGGTTGTCTGGGAGTTTCTGTTTAATGTCTCCATCTCTCACTTGTTTTCTATCATCAGACAGGATGATATGGATGAGCTGTATCAGGATCCAGAGTCACATCCACTGAGGAAACAGAATATAAATCATAACTTCACAAAGATTTTGTGATGATGTTTTGATATTTAATAATTTTTTCATCAAATTGTAGTGCAGTACTTTAGCTGAGTATAGGGGTGCATGGGGCACAAATTAACACAGGCTTAACACACATGGTTTAAACATAGTATACAAGTAAACAAGTATTTGGCGTGCTGTCCGGGAGAGGGCTCCGAGCTCGGTAATCATTCCCGAGCCCGGGGCACTGCCCAGGGAGAGGGGTCCGAACTAGGCATTTTAGCCCGAACCCAAAGCGCCCAGGGGGAAGGAATGGGCTGAAGGTGAGGAGTTGGGGTGGTGGGGGGGGTGCTGCGAGACAAGAAAAAATGACGGTAAGACTGCTTTGGTTATTTGTAGGGATTCTCTTGTGCTGACTGGATAGGGAGTGTGATTGCTGATGATGAATTGGCCGTGTTAATTATCTGTGCATGCTCCTCCCGAAATTTGTTAATAAAACATCACTTAGCAGATTATATAGTTCTTTAATGCTTTGCTAACTAGCAGAAGACACTCGCCAGTTACTCACCACAAACTCCAGTTACGCAGATGGGGAAGGTGTGTTACAATGTGTCCTGCCATTATTAGAGCTTTGCTATTCTATGACATTAGAGATGTAATTTACATTAATTACTTTCATGAATATTAATAAGAAACAATGAGATACCAGTGAATAAAGACTGAGAGTCAATGTTCAGAAATTATTATTTCAAGTATTTTAGCTGATCTATTTGTCTCCTGTTCTGTGAGAGCTGTGTGTGGAGAGAGGGGAGTTTTGTGTTCATCTCTGTATTTTTCTGTCAGTTTTTCTGTGTTCTCTGTCTGAATCTTTCTTGTTCTATTTGACCACATTGTTTTAAACTATGTTGTATAGTTGTTTGTTCTGATCTGGGCTGTCCCAAGCATGGGGCCCTGGCATGTTTATTGTCATATTCTACACTGTGTGCAGAATTATTAGGCATGTTCTGGTCATATTTTTTTTCCAAACACATTTTACCAATTCCAAACCACATCAGTCTTAATAACTACTGTTAATTTTGTATTTAACCATTTATATGTGATATATAATTGTCCCAAAAGGCTGGAAGTGAAAAACTCCTTATATTCAGGTGTGCAGAATTATTAGGCATGTTTTATTTTACAGATAAAATGAGCCAAAAAAGATATTTAACCAAGACTGAAAAGTCCAAATTATTAAATGCCCATGAGAAGAATCTAATACTAATGCAATACAAGAATTTGCAAAGTTAAGGCTTGACCATTGGACAGCGAAATGCTTGTTGAGTCTGCATGGTCAGAAAAAACAGGTGGAGAAGAAAAGATGCATGTTAACTGCAAAGGAATTAGGAATTAAGGTGAAGAATTAGGTGTGACACCATCAGGAACCGTTTCCAGTTCTCCAGCACCACCATTTTCCAGAACTGCAACCTACCTGGAGTCTTCAGAAGTGCAATGTGTCAGGTTCTCAGAGACTTTTCTTGGTAAAAAATCCTAAAAAATGCCCCTGACTTAATAAGAATAACAAGCTGACGTGTTGTGAAATACATGAAGACAGTTTTTTTATAGGCTTTATAGACAGATAAGTTGAGAGTGACTCTTGAAGGACAAGCATCACATCCTCTTGTGCCTCTGATTCAAGAATTTATCTTCCAAAATCTGGCAGTACGTTTTGGGAGTAGAATATCAACATGCCTAATAATTCTGCACACAGTGTAAAATGAGTTCAGTGTTTCTCATCTTTAGCTCAGTGATCTCCTGCTCCAGATCTTCAGTGAGCTCGTGCTCCTGTTTCTCTGCTGTTTTCTGCTGCTCCTCCATCATCTCCAGCAGTTCAGTCTAACATCTCTCAATGGAGCAGAAGAGATCAGTGAAGAGCTCGACATGGGCTGTTTTCTCTTCTTCTGTGTCTCTCTGCTCAACCAGGACAATCAACTAATTATTACTGGTGTTTGCTCAGGCAAGAATCAGTGTTACTATTGCTCATACTTCAGTGTTTTTAGGGGAGTTTCAAAATCCCTCAATCTAAGTATTAAACTCGATTGAAGTATTAAAAATGATACTTAAAATCATGTGTCTTGTTGAGGAGCGGTGTGATATTACTTCACTAGTGATCAGGTAATCACAGCCATGTCGATAAGATGAACTGCAAGTGTGATATTACTATTGATTTTTATACAACTATTCAGCAAACAAGTTAATATTGAGTAACTTACATTTAGGCAAATTATTGTCATTCTTTTTTCAGTATTTGTTTCAATCAACAAAGAGATTTCACACAAAATTACAACACACTGTAGTGGTGATTTGTTTGTGAATTATTCAAAATGACTCAGTCACAAAACAGTTACTAGCAAACTACTCTTCCTATTTCTATAATAGGATAGAAATTTCTCCCAATAGAATGGGAGAAATAGTATGAGTAGTATGTGAGGTTTCAAAGTCACCAAGAGACTAACAATCTGAACAAACACAGACAAACAGAGTGATACAAACAGTGGAAAGACACCATGCTGTTAGACTAAGTGACGCATCTAAACAATATAAAATAAATATTTAAATTTGATTAAATTAACTCACTTTTCTTACTTCTGCTGAGTGTTTGATGTCTTGAATCTTCTTGATTCTGTTTTGGATCATCTGCTGCACATCTTTCTGTGTATTCTTCAGTTTAGTCTATAGACAGAGAAAAACACACAAACACATTTATCACTGCAGATTTCTGCTATCTTCTGAGGAATCTTACAAAATATTTTCATGATGAACTTTTATTTCACACGATCAAATAAAATTTGATTCCTCATGATATCAGACCATTAGAAGCAGTTTTTCTTAGCAACTTCTACCTTCTTCTCTTCAATCTCCTCTTCTATAGAAACAATGTTGTGGTTCTTGTGTTTCTTCACAACACACATTAGACACACACATGTCTGATCATCTCTACAGAACAGCTCCAGAGATCTCTTATGTTTCTGACATTTATAGTCCTCTTGATTTTTCACAGCCCTTTTTACTTTATAATGATCTACAATCTCTCGGAGTGTGGTATTAATCTTGAGATCAGGTCTTTGGTTGAATATTTCTTGACAATATGGACAGCTGCAGGTCTGGCTGTTGTCCCAGCACTTATTCAGACAGGTCTTGCAGAAGTTGTGTCCACATGGAGTGCTGACTGGATCAGTGAACACGTCCAGACATATACACTGTGTGCAGAATTATTAGGCATGTTGATGTTCTGGTCATATTTTTTTTCCAAACACATTTTACCAATTCCAAACCACATCAGTCTTAATAACTTAATAGTCTTAATAGCCCATCTCTGCAAGTCAGACTTTTCAGGATAGGAGACTAAACATGAACTCCCAAAACTTACTGCCAGATTTTGGAAGATAAATTCTTGAATCAGAGGTACAAGAGAATGTGATGCTTGTCCTTCAATAGTCACTCTCAACTCATCTGTCTATAAAGCCTATAAAAAAAAAAAAAAAACTGTCTTCATGTATTTCACAACACGTCAGCTTGTTATTCTTATTAAGTCAGGGGCATTTTTTAGGATTTTTTACCAAGCAAAGTCTCTGAGAACCTGACACATGGCACTTCTGAAGACTCCAGGTAGGTTGCAGTTCTGGAAAATGGTGGCGCTGGAGAACTGGAAACGGTTCCTGATGGTGTCACACCTAATTCTTCACCTTAATTCCTAATTCTTTTGCAGTTAACATACATCTTTTCTTCTCCACCTGTTTTTTCTGACCATGCAGACTCAACAAGCATTTCGCTGTCCAATGGTCAAGCCTTAACTTTGCAAATTCTTGTAATGCATTAGTATTGGATTCTTCTCATGGGCATTTAATAATTTGGACTTTTCAGTCTGGGTTAAATATCTTTTTTGGCTCATTTTATCTGTAAAAGAAAACATGCCTAATAATTATGCACACCTGAATATAAGGAGTTTTTCACTTCCAGCCTTCACGGACAATTATATATCACATATAAATGATTAAATACAAAATTAACAGTAGTTATTAAGACTGATGTGGTTTGGAATTGGTAAAATGTGTTTGGAAAAAACATATGAGCAGAACATCAACATGCCTAATAATTCTGCACACAGTGTAGAGCACTGAAGCTCCTCAGTCAGTGGACCACTGGAGGATGGCATGACTGGAAATAGAAATGATGAAGATGAATCACATACATTCCTGGAAAGTAATTTTAAACAATACCCATGTCTATTACCATATCAGGGAAGTAAATAAGTCATTGTGGGGCACAGCACTGGTTACTGGCCGACATGGAGGTATGGTCAAACTGCTTCTCCTGGTCTTTCCTGCTTTTAATGATATTGGTGAAGATTCTGCCATGATTGTTGAAGCCTTTTTAAAAACAGAAATCATGACAGATATCTTATTTAACAAATTAAATTATTACCAAAGGAATAGGCACAAAACATTCAAGCCCATTTTAAAATCATAACTTGTTCTATTCAAGTCAAATATAGTTTAACATCAACCTAATTTTACTAAATTAAACCAATGAAAGTAACAATGAATTGTCAGGGCATGTAGAAATAGATGCTTAAGGAAATGGCTGCACATATTTATTTTTTTACAGCGTATTTCCTCCTTGTAAAATGTCTCAGGTTATGCATGTAAGCATGGTTCCCTAAGAAGGTAAAACAAGATGCAGTGTCCCCTAGAGGGCACTATGGGGAATGCCTCTTGCATGACCTGTATCTGAAGCTTTGTTTTTGTATGCGTACGCTAGTGTAAGTACACAGACGAATACGTAGCCTTTCAAAGTATACTCCATTTGATGTTGTGCGCAAACACAGGTGGTCGACACATGCACTCCAGAAAGCTTCATTCATGTCTAGTCCCTGCTCTATAAGCTATGACCGATAACAAATATTTTTGAACTCTTTTAAACCAAAGCTGAGCTGTCTCATACCCTCCCATTCACAAGCACTTGTCAATTTAAGCATCTGTTGTTGTTGCGGTCTCCGCTATTTTGTTGTTGTTGTTTCGTCTCTTTAGTTTAATTTTCTACTGTGAAACAATGGCCCGGGACAGTGTTGCAATCTTGTGGAACAACTGATGCAATTGTGTATGTGCAAAAATCGAGTGGTGTGCATACAGTACACACATACTATTCTGATGACGAAATTCACGTCACGCGCACCATATGCTGTCCAATGTGTACGCAAAAAAGGTGAAGTATACTTTGGGCCTAAACACAACAATGAACTTGACATTGGCAGGCACAGCTTATGACATCACAACTGGTACAACCAATATGTCATCCATTATTTTACAGGTACCCTTTAAGAGATCCATGTTCAGGACATCTCATAAGATACTGTCTTCGCAGAGCTCTGGTGAGTGAAGGCCTCACTGAAGATAACTCTCTCTACAGAGAAGACAGATGTTAATTAGTCTCTGAGACCCTAGAGCACTCAAAGCAATTACACTGGATCACCTCCATGAGATCTTTCCTTGTACCTCTAGCTTCCCTCTTCTCTGTGCTCTACCCCACGAACGAGAAGCAATGGTCGCCTTATGGTCTTGCCTTCAATCCTCAGACTGGGATGGGACCTAGATGCTTGGACCTAGACCGGCATGGTATAAATCTGTGAAGCGCACCTTCACCTCCCGAAACTTCCATATCATGACGGATGTGTGGATGTCTTGACGGATGTGCTGAAAAGCTTGGAAGACACATTGAAGAGAAAGTTTATGTCCTTCTCCATGATGTCTGCCAGGTTTACCCAAAGATGTCTCTCCGTAGCCACTATGGACGCCATGGATGGACCGACTGCAGCGGCCATTTGTTTTGTGGCATGGAGAGCCAATTCTGTGGTATGGCAGAGCTCTCGGGGGAGTCCTTAGCCCTAGTCCAGGTCCTTCAGCAGGTCAGCCTGGTAGGCTTGCAGCACAGCCATCATGTGCAAAGCCACCCCAGCTTGACCTGCTGCAGCATATGCTCTGCCATTTAGCCGTGATGTAACACGCAGCGGCTTGGTCGGCAGAGACGGCGTCTTCAATGTGTATGCCTCACCAACCTAGAGATAGTTAGAGGTATCGACACATAACCATATTCCTGCATCCCCTTCACATCAACATAGTCTGCCTGTGAATAATGAATGCAAGATGAATATTGGTTTCCCCAAGTTCTCTGCACTTCAGTGTGAAGATCTGAAAAGGAAGACTCGTACAAGCTGGGCTGTTACGTCTTGACAAAAATGCATTCACTGAGGTAACCACAAGTGGGCTCACGCTTCTTGTACTTCCAAGGCAGATCTAATCTTTCCGTAGCATGAGACATAACTTCCAACAGCTCATCAGGCAGGCTGTGAGTGCTAGGGGTAATGTCGATCTCAGTAGCCTCTTTCTGCTCATTTTGGCTCGAGGCAAGGAGTGCTCTCACGGCCAGATTAGATGACACAAGAGACAGCACGTACCTTTCTCGAACTCATCGGCAAGCTCTGCCAACAAACCCCATGATTACAGATTCAAGTCAATCTCAGCTGCAGCGGGTCCTGAACCACGAGGTACAGATGGCTGTCCCGATTCCTTAGAGAAAAGGGACCAATGAGAGTGAAGCTGTCTCACTGAAAAACGCTCGCAATGCATGCAAACAGCCCCCTCAAGGATTGAGCGTGCATGCTCCTCACCCAGGCAGATAATGCAAACTGTCTCCTGAAGACAAGAACAGGATATTTTACAGGTGCCCTTTTATACTCTCTGCCACACTAATTGTCATGGCATTCCCTATAGCGCTCTCAAGGGAACGCAGCGTAAAGTTCCCATTCAAAAGGAAAAAGTACAACATGCTTTGCATCTCTCAGGTTAAATAAAACATTACCACAAAATTCTAATTTTTGTAATGTTTTGCAACCAAAAATATATATCTGACAAACTAAAAAATAACATCAAATGTAAATTTCATCTTGTTTAATGTAAATCTGATTTTCAGCTGCAGTGCAGCAGGTTTGTGTTCAGTCTGTCTGCAGGTAATATACAAAATGACAAAATGACAGAAACGCCAAACTTTGCTGTACAACCAATCAGTGGACTTAATTTTAATATCTTACCAAAATACAGTGAATGCACTCATAAAATCACATGACATTTTGTTGTTTAGAATAAATAGAAACGTCTCAGGTTACGTATGTAATATAAAATCCATAAAAATGGATTTTAGAAATACCGCTTGGAAATGGTGTGCTAGTAGATGACCCTCAGAATGAGGTGAGCTCTGTAGGCATTCCAAGGCTCCAAGGGGAAGGCAGTAAGGGCAAACTTCAGTTGCCCAGTTGGGGCAATGCTCAGAGCAGACCCTCAAGGTGAGGGGAGCATCGCTACTCCAAACAGACAGTTAGCCGCAGCTAGCTATCTGATAATACTGCCATGGAGCCAATACACTTAACCAGCGTGAGAAGTTAGTGCGTTGGGACAAGCTTCTAACTCCCGAGAGACAGGAGGAATACCTGATCCGCCCAGGGGTGACAAGCTCTAAGAAAACCCTCCCGCAGCGAGGGGAGCATTGTCATGCCCTGTCAAAGAGGCCTTAGATGTGATCTGATCACAGGATATCAGATATCACAGCAGAGACGAATCCATCAACACTGTATGGCTGCATAGAGAGCAGCAGCGTCCCCAGCCCTCGGGCTGTGTTGTGGGTATTCTCTTGAGGGGGCAAGAGCCACTACCAACCCAAGCAGACCTGTGCTCGATCTCGATAGAAAGCGTAGGCCCCGTTCTAGCAGGGTCCGCAGAACCTCACGAACAAGGGCCTAGACCGTAGCCAATGCTCCTCAGAGCACTCAGAAGGGTTCCCGCAGAAACACCTTCCACTCATACGATGGTGAAAAATAGCGTGGTTAAGCCCACTCCTCAGAGGGGCGACTCACTAAATCACCAAGATGGTATGAGGATAGGTCTGTATGATGATTGGGTGGATACCCTGAAACAGGAAGCCCCTCAGGGCAGGACGCAGACGGAGTGTCTCAGTCAGGTGGCCTCTAAGGCATGCGTGTCCAGCCAGGGGTGTCCAGGAGCATCCTGCAAAAAATAATTTCCAAAAGCTTACCTGGTAGGAGGACCAAAGCCCTAGATGTAGTGCTGTAGTGGGGACCTGAAGGCCAGGAGTGGCCATGATCGTTTCGAGGTGGATATGACGAAGGCGATCCAATTAGACAAGCAAGCCATAACCATAGTCAAAGACCAGAGGAACAGAAAGAGAAACGCAACAGACAGGTCCCAGAAATACAGCAGAAGGGGCTAGACACATAACAGGGTCATACTCACCCACCGTGGTTCCCACGCATGACTCCAGTTAGCCCAGGTAGACCTTCTTGAGAAGCTTGCCCAGACCACCATAGTGGGCCATCTACTTACAGCCCTAACAGGGGAGATAGCACCATCTAGGCAGGGGCACCAGGAGACCGCTGCTTAAAAACCCTAGGAAGGGGAGCAATCACAGAGTTAACAAAAGGGTACTTAGTCAGTGTGCCTAAGAAGGCTACCAGAAGGGAACCAGCTGAGATTAACCTGTCCACAAAGAGTGGACTGTCTACTTACAAAGTAGCTCAAAGAGGCCACTACCTAGAAACCCTAGGAAGGGGAGCGATCACCGAGCTAGCACCTAGCTATACTCAGATAGCTGACTGTAGGAAAGAGGACCATGCAACTGCCAAATCCACCAGCAGTGGACTGTCAAACTATAAACCCAATAAGGAAAGACAGCACCATCTCGGCAGGTTCCACAAAGCTGCTATCAAGAACACCAAACAGGGGTTTTAACTAGCACTAGGGCTGCGCAAACAATCAGATGCAACCACCACGCGCATCCCGGCAGCAATGCCGGCCCTGCGACCAGCCGCAAACCCCCACCACACAGAGCTGCAGCCCACCAACAAGCCGCGCAATCCCTCGGGAGCTGAACACGCTCCACCCACGTGCCAGACTCCCCCGGGAATCAGGCGGAAGGGAGCCGCTGCCGCGAATGCGTTGTTAATGCCGCGAGAGGCGAACACACTCATGCAAATTCGGGTATACAGTGAAGACTCACCTCCCGTCTTTGCGAATGCATCGCGATGCCTTCTTTGCGAATGCAAGTACATCCAGTTCCCTCGAGAGCTGGATGTGCAGCTCTTTACCACACACACACAGCCCGCGAGCCTGTAAAAGTGGGTATGAGAGCGCACCAGTTTCTCACAAGAAACAGGCACTGAATGCGATGATCGCATTCAACTCCCTCGAGAGCTGAACGTGCAGCTCTTCACCACACACACACACAGCCCGCAAGCCCCGTGTAAGTGGGTAAGAGAGCATGCCTGTCTCTCGCAACAAGCAATAAATGCAACGATCTCATTCAGCTCCCTCAAGAGCTGATTTTCGCTACTTCTCACCATACACAGCCCAAAAGCCATATGAAAGGTGCGGGTATCAGAGCGTGCTTGCCTCTCGCAAGAAACAAGCAAAGAATAAAACGAGCGCAATAAACTCCCTCGGGAGCAGAAAGCCCTGGCTCTTTACCACACATCGTCACACGCGAGCCGTCCTTAAAACCTCTGGTGAGGAAACATTGCACTCAATTCGAACTTGGTTACAGACAAAAGGTCATTGAAGACGAAGAAGAGAATGTTGTGTTCGACCCGTGTCCTTTTATACTGTGGTCGGCAAGGGCGTAGATTTGCTCTGGACATTGGTGGGGACCTACAGACTATAGCCTGCCCTGCTATAATGAATGTGCGTCAAAGCGGTAAAAAAAAAAACAAAAAAAACACTAGCATTAACGTTAACTGTTGTCGTTACTTTGATGGACTTTGATGGATTCACTAGCGAACTTGAAGTGACTTACACTTTTCTTTGAAAAAAAGCTCCTTATGTCCAGCTTCTTTTTTTTTGCTGCCGCCATCCTCATATGTATGTCACCCAACACACCTTCTTGCACGGGAAAAAAAATCCACTGCATTTGGCGCTGCTTGTATCTGAACGCAGCCATAGCCTCTCACATGATAGCAGGGAAAGGCACAGCCAATCAAAATGTTCATATGTGTTTTGGGGGCGGGAGGACTCAAGGAGAGAACGTGATTTATCCCTTTCTGCGTGTCTAGGTTAATATTGACAGCACGATTTTTTTTTTTTTTTTTTTTTTTTTAAAGTGTATTAAATTATTGGTGGGGACATTTCAATGGTCGGAGGATATTGGTGTGGACACATCCCCTCCGTCCACCCTAAATCTACGCCCCTGGTGGTCGCACCGGTAGTGACGCACCGGCAGCGACGAGTCGCGCAGGAAGTGACGTCATAGGCTGTCGCCGGCCAACACTGTTGTCTGGATACTTCATGTTTCTTTACTCTTCATAAAGTGTCTACACACCAAACTTTGTAGCAGGTGAAGCAGGTGTAACAGGTGTGTCCTACCTGAGTAAAGAACATGCTTCCTGTTTATTAGGTTTTTATGTTGCGTGACAAAATGACACAAACACTAAACAATCAAACAAACTACATACTTCTATTAATTCTGATACCATTTCAGTGCAGTAAATAACAACAATAGTTGGGTATTTGATATGATTAGACCTGGTTCTGTTAAACTTATTCCAGTTTGACAAAAACCTGACTAAACCAGACCATTCCCATTACAAACTGTCTTAGCTGGTTTTAGCTGGTCAGGCTGGTCTTAGCTGGTTTAAGCTGGTCAGGCTGGTCTTAGCTGGTCAGGCTGGTCTTAGCTGGTTTAAGGTGGTCAGGCTGATCTTAGCTGGTTTAAGCTGTTCAGGCTGGTCTTAGCTGGTCAAGCTGGTCAGCCAGGCTGGTCTTAGCTGGTTTAAGTTGGTCAGGCTGGTCTTAGCTGGTCAAAATGTTTGTTTGATGATTGATTGATTACATAGTGTCTGCCCCAATTTTCCTGACAAATAATGTGAAAAATAAGTAATATGTTTACTTTTAAAAATCTGCAGGACCAAGGAACCATTAAAACAAATTTTTATTTGATCTTACAGCCCCTTTAATAACAAATATTTACAAAATATTTACAAAATAATTGGAATGATTACAATTCTAAAGCTATATTAAGAATTAATGGTGAAGATGAACAATAACAGAATTCTAAACATATTATGCATTTTCATTTTTCTTTTCTTTTTATTATATCTTGTATTTTTTTGGGGATATGTAATGCCCCACTTGTTTCTCCCTCTTCTCTCTCTCTCTTCTTTCAGGCTCCTTTTGTTTCTGCCAGTCACTGAAACAGACTTAAAAAAGAAATAATTTAGATTATTAATTTTCAACAAGTAAAACTACTTAAAAAAAACAAACTATAGTGTCATGTCTTTGTTGCACATTTTCCTTTTTTTCCAGACATAGCCTGCAATAATTTAGAAACATGCCCCTGATAGTTTTTCCTTTTATTGCTAAAATAAAGATAAAATTGATATATCCAAATGGAAGTGTGTGTATACACACGCATACATATATATATATATATATATATATATATATATATATATATATATATATATATATATATATTGTGACGGTTCCAGTGAATAACTGGTGATTTCGGAGTTGCAGGGGATTGGCTGACGGGAGCGGGCACACACCTGAATCCAATCATAGTGCTTTGTAAAGACTGGAGCAGAAATGGCGAGGTGCGATCGTTGGCTGGGTTTGGGTCGTCGTTTCCTCTGGATTACTCGAGGCTACCGGAGAACGAACGGGATGTGAGGAATTTGGGAGATCACCGCCGCCTTTGGGCCCGTCTTCTTCGCGAGGGCTGTTGCTTCTGGTGGTTTTACAGACCGTGTCTGGTTGGACTGTTGTCATAATTATTACACGTTTACCGGCCGATAGGCTGATTACTGTTTATACTTGCTTTTCTTTTTATGTTGATATACTTGATACCGGAATAAATTCACGTAATAATTGGCTGTGGTGTGTGGTGACTCCCTTATTTTGTTGCGGTTTGGAAAAGAGGTCGTAACAAATGGGGGCTCGTCCTAAAGTCAAATTGCATTATAACAGGATGAAATTTGTTTGATTAAAATTCGGTATGATGTCGATTTGATTGAGGTAAACGTATGCAAAGAATGAGCGTTTGGTATGCACGCTGTTTTGAGAGACGCAGAGATATTGCGTGTTTAAAC
>NW_026129935.1:0-30417 GCF_022985175.1 Labeo rohita | reverse complement strand
GAACTACACTAGTGAAATTGCAAGTGTGGGCCTAGTGGTCAAATGGAGAAGGTATCAGACTTTGGAGCTGAGTACTGTAAGTTACAATCACATCTGTGTTGTTTAAAATGTTCTTCTTCTTGGGGAATGCCTACTAGATTTGAATTATTCAGTGGAATGACAGTGTTACACTGGTGAAGCTGCAAGTGTGGGCTCAGTAGCCCAATGGCACACACTTCAGTTTTTGGAGTCCTGTATTGGTGGATTAAGTCACATCTGGTTTGTTTAAAAGCTTCTTTTTGGCAACTGATTGTTCTGTTATTTAAACTGAGTGGAATCACAGTACAACACTAGTTCAGCAGTACTAGAGAAACGGCATATGGAGCCAGAGTGGCCCAATAGAAAATGCATCAGACTTTTGAGCTGAGTACTATGGGTTTGAACAACATCTGGGTTGTTTGAAAGTCTTTAAAATGTGTTTCTTCTTGGGAAATGCGTACTAATGTATTCTAATTCAATGGAATAAAAGTACTACTCTAATACAGCAGTACTATTCTAGGGAAAGTGCAAGTGTGGGCCCAGTGGCCCAGTGGAAAGAACTTCTGTGTTCAAAGTGGTTTAAGTCACATTTGGGTTGTTTAAAAGCTGCTTCTTGGCAATCTAATGTTGGTCTAGGGTAGGGCATCAGCCTTTGGACCTGAGGATTGTAGGTTTGAGTCCCATCTGGGTCACTTGAAACTATTTGTGCGTCCTGTTTCATGGGGTGAAGACCTTTAGATCTAATGTTTGCCCCTAACAAAAATGTTTGTGTGTTTGTTACATAACGAAGTCTGCTTTTGACAAATATATATATTCAATTGAATTAAATAAATGCCACTGTGTAAAAAGAGGCTTTTCTTATATAGTGTATTATATAGTCTATTATATATATAGTGGCTTTTCTTATATTGTGTATATATATATATATATATTGTGGCGGGAGGAGCAAAAGACGACAGACACAGTGGGCATTACATCAGACCTCGGAGAGGCTTTTAGTAACAATATAAACAAAAGTGTCCAAAAGGGAGAATAAAAGTGTCCAAAAAGTGTCCAAAAGTGCTTCACGTCTGGACCGCGGGTCCGGCAGCTCGTCCATCATTTTCGGCGGCGCTCGTCCCTCTACGCTCCCTTCCTGGACCCACGAGGACACCAGCGTGCATGCACGGGGAAGAGACCGGTCTCCCGAGGAGAGGCGTGCTCGGCATTTTAACAGTGGCGGTGATGAGGCTTTATTCACATCAGGTGTGCCTCCTCACACACCGCCAGACCTGGCTGTTTCAGCGCCCCTCCTCTCTCGCACGCCCACTCCCGTCGGGAGCCTGGTGAAGGACGGCGATTATGGACAGGGTGACGATGATAATTAGGGGGGAGGTAGCCAACTCGTCACAATATACACTGACCAAAATTATAAACGCAACACTTTTGTTTTTGTTGAACTCAAAGATCTAAGATTTTTTGTATGTACACAAAAGGCCTATTTCTCTCAAAATATATATCGTTCACAAATCTGTCGATAGTGAGCACTTCTCCTTTGCCAAGATAATCCATCCACCTCACAGGTGTGGCAAATCAAGATGCTGATTAGACAGCATGATTTTTGCACAGGTGTGCCTTAGGCTGGCCACAAAAAAAAGGCCAGAGTGCAGTTTTACTGTATTGGGGGGGATCCGCAGGGGTCCAAAAACCAGTCAGTATCCAGTCAGTGACCAGCATTTGCCTCATGCAGTGCAACACATCTCCTTCGCATAGAGTTGATTAGGTTGTTGATTGTGGCCTGTGGAATGTTGTTCCACTCCTCTTGAATGGCAGTGCGAAGTTGCTGGATATTGGCAGGAACTGGAACACGCTGTCGTATACGCCGATCCAGAGCATCCCAAACATGCTCAATGGGTGACATGTCTGGTGAGTATGCTGGCCATGCAAGAACTGGAATGTTTTCAGCTTCCAGGAATTGTGTACAGATCGTTGCAACATGGGGCCGTGCATTATCATGCTGCAACATGAGGTGATGGTCGTGGATGAATGACACAACAGTGGGCCTCAGGATCTCGTCACGGTATCTCTGTGCGTTCAAAATGCCATCAATAAAATGCTCCTGTGTTCATTGTCCATAACATAGGCCTGCCTGCATATATATATATATATATATATATATATACATATATATATATATATATATATATATATATATATATATATATATTAACAACAACAACAACAACATCATAATAATGAGTGCAGTTATTGGATAGCATATTGTAGACTGACTGGAGATTAATCCTAATAAACATGACACTACAATAAAAATATTAATTTGGAATGCAGCGACAGCTGCGTGGACAATTGCTTAGCTTGTTCACAACATAACATCTTGCTGTACAGCAACATGCAAATGTGGCTGGTATGCTAAAATGCTGTGCCAGGCCTAAGCAAGTTTCTGATGGGGCTATAGCCCGTCAAGCCCTGCCCTAGTGCCACCACTGGTTGTTAATGAATTTCAAGAAATAAAGGGGGGGTTTGCTTACTTTTAGAACTGTTCAACTTTTAGCAAGGTATGATAGCTACAAACAGACACAGAGCACACATTAATCCACGGGTAGGTGAAGGATGCTCTTTTTGTTGAACAACAGAGACAATTTTTTTTATTTATGAGATTACAACAACTGTTTGCTCAAATAGAGGAATGGTGTCAAACTTTGGGGAAGGTTTTTTCTATTTTTTATTTTTTATTTTTATTAATGGACCCAAATATAGCTTGAATAGAAAACTTCATGTTAGAAAGTTCATGTTTTAATAATTTTTTTTATTTGGACAAGCTAAAATGGCAGCAATATGGCTGTCACGTAAAAGTAAACTCAATGGTGTGGGGCCAAAACTAATGTTGTGTTAATTTTAAAGGGTATATATAATAAAATTAAGATTACAAATAGAATATGCATTTTATTACTTGGTGTTTTTTTTTTTTGTTTGTTTGTTTTTTTTGTTTTGTTTCGCAAACACGATCAGTTTAACCCAGGGTCTGTTGAACTGCTTAACATTCGGCAATACACACCACAAAACCTCCTACCGGGTTTTACTTATTCGGCTGTTTTGCTGAACGTTGTAGTTAGCGGAGCGGCGGCACTGATCAAACGCTTCAGGACGTGCAGAAGGGGGAAGCGAGCTGACATGCCCGTGAAGCTTCGACAACGCGGATTCCGCACGGCACTGCCCAGCATACATCTGGCGATTCTCCGCTCTCTACACAACAAAACGGAAGAACTCCTCCTGCTCTCCCGGTTAAATTAGGATTTCTCACACTCTGCTGCTCTGTGTTTCACGGAGACCTGGCTGAATGAGGCGTTACCGGACGGCACGCTTCATCTGCCGGGCTATCCGCTGTTTAGAGCGGATCACGATGCAGAATCAACCAAATATATAAAACTGCAGACCGGAGATCTCCAAAATGGGGCGGGAACTCCAAAAGTGGGCAGAACCTCCAAAATGGGGCGGGGTCTCGTCGCGCAAAGACTTTCCCCATTGGCTCTGGCTTCAGCCTATTGTTATTGACTTACATTTCAAAACTAAACTTTATAAAATAAAGGGGTTGTAGTTGTTCTCAAATAAAATAAACTATGTTATATAAATAAATATGCTCAGTGAGAGCAGAGCCCCAAAGCTCGCGGCCAGTGGTTAATGATATAAACGGGAATCACCCACGAGCTCTCCCGCAAGCCGTCCCAGTGAAGCGCAGGGGAAAGGTTTTATTCTATCGCTTTGTTTTAAGCAACGGGGGAGTCCCGGTTCTTGAAATTTGCAGGGTAGGAGGGGGTAGTGATGCTGAATGTAACTAAAAAAGTCTAATTTTCCGGTGAGGTCCGGTTGGGGAGTTGCAAAACGGCCGGACGATCTCATATCGCATAATCTTATTAACTGTTTATCTGCCACGCTATTCAGCGCCTATCCCGCCGTGCAGTAAATTTCACTGGTTAAGGTTAGGGTAAGGTGTGGGGTAGGTTTAGGGGTTAGCATTGTGTAGCATATTGTAGGTAATCAACACTGCGATTGACACAACCAATAAAATCTTTAGAATTACCTGTTTGGCGGAGTTTGCGCTGAAGTGGACTGGGGGGGAATTTCGCATGCATGTCATGTGCCTGTCTGTCAAAGGGAGGAAGCCACGCCCTATTTTGGAGCGCCCACCCTGTTTTGGAGTTCTCGCCCCCATTTGGAGATCTCCAAGCTGTAGTTATATACCCCTTGAATCAACGGGGAAATCGTGTGATGGCGGGACATGCTTTAACATCAATGAAAGGTGGTGTACAGATGTAATGTTGTTAAAGAAGATGTGCTGTTCCGATCTAGAAGCGCTTTTCATTGACTGTAAGCCATTCTATTCGCCGCAAGAGTTTTGCTCATTCATTCTCATAAGCGTCTACATTCCACCGCAAGCACAAGCGAGCCTGACTTTACAGAAACCCAGACTCTGTTTTAATCATTTGTGGGGATTTTAACAAAGAAAATCTTTCCTGTGAACTGCCCAAATACAGTCAGCATGTTACATGTCCTACCAGAGACAGTCATATATTGGACCACTGTTACACCACAAACAGATAGGAGTTTTAGTTACTGATTGGTTTACAGATTCAGCCAATGAAATTAAAATAAATCAACGTCTCTAACGTTTACTGAGATAATTAGCGGGCACAGACGCACAGAACAATCATTGACTAAATATCATATGCATTTTCATTCAACTGCTTTATCAGCCAATCGCACCAAAGCTGCTTATGGGGTAGATTGAGTAAAACATGCTTTTCCAATGCTACCGCGCTGTCTGTGATGCCGATATGAGTGACAACAGAACTCATTCAAATCTCTGTGGCATTTCATTAGTCAGCGCTAGCATTAACAATAGCTCTGCTCTCAGGGCAGGAGTACTACTGAATATATCCTTATTACTGTTATTTTTACTGAATTATGCACTGTTCTCAGGGCAGGAGTACTCAATAGGTTTGTGTTACTGTTATTTTTACTGAATTAGGCGCTGCTCTCCTGCAGAAGTACTCAACAGGTTGCACTGCTGTCAGGGCAGGAGTAAAAATAACAGTACTAAGCTGAATTGTGTGCTGCTCTCGGGGCAGGAGTACTCAATAGGTTTGTCTGATGCGGTGTTATGTTTGACAAGGAGTCAAAGGTTTGTCTTTTCCAGTACTTCTCAGTGGAGTTTTGTTCAAGGAGCTCTTTTGCTAGTGTCAGCAGCTCCTGTAACTCAAAAGTGGGTGTCCAGCTGTCGTTGTGCAGCCTCCATTTAGCACCTGTGTGAAGGGTGTGGAAGAGGATGTGGTTGACTGCTGTTGGACATACCGTGGTGTTCGCAGTGGTTGATCTGGAACCTGGGTTTGTTGCCATGGCGACGGTTATGTCCTCTGTTGGCTAGTGTCTTTCTGTAGAAGGGCCTGGCATTGTGGCAATCCTGGGTGCCTTCTTGTGCCTGCTTTGAATTCTGGGTTGTGCAGTCCAGAATCAGTGGGGACTTACAAACACCTTTGGTGGAGGCCTTGTGCTTGTTAACCCTTTCACACGTGAGTTTAAAATATTCTAGCTGAGCCCCCAGAGTGAGTTTTTTTTAGGCGACCGTTATTTAGAACGTCTCGCCTTATTGTTTCCATGGCGACGCGTCGTGTTTGTCACGTGACACAACGCAGCCACAATAGGGCTGTATGACACATGTATCACTTTTATATAGTTTTTTCCCTTTTTATTATTAATATTCACAAACGTGCTCACTGTATTATGAAATATCTGATATTCCGATTCTGAAATATGTGCAAGTAAATGTATTTGGAGGTTTAAACACTTTTATAATGAGCGTGTTAGTTGATCTATGCCGAGTGATGGGCGCCGCCATATTAGTTCGTGCTGAATCCGAGCTGTGGGATTTACAAAACGCAAATTCATCCTCTCCTCCCGAAAAACATTAAAGTAAGTCTCTGGTGAGCTTGGAGAAAAGCAGAGTAAACTTTATGATTACCTACACAATGTGTATATTATATCAATAAAACATGTTGTCAGATAACATTTGTAAGGATCATTATTGCTGCTGCCATAACATTGGCGTGTATTTTGCTATACTATAAATGCATCGTTTTACTAGGACTTATGTGTATGTAAATGTCTGGAGCCTAAAATAAGCATTATATGGTTGAAAACACAAAATAGTTGCGATAATATGACAAGCGCTCAGCGCGTCCGATCTGGCTCAGCGCCAGCCAAAGCGCCAAAGCAGATTTGAATTCAGCAGTTGATCACGTGACGCGCTGAACGTTCGAATCACACCGGTGTGATCGTACGCTCCAGGGACCAGCGAAGAATGATCACACTGGTGTGATCGTACGCGTTAAAGGGTTAAAAGGCCTTGTGTGTCAGGTCACGCAGTTGTTGAATAGACATTGAGTGAGGGCAGGCTAAAATGCCTAAATGGTGAATCACAATAGGATGGAGGTTTCGGAGAAAGAGGCTCTTGAAGCTGGTGTCCTCCTCCATCCCAGGTTCATTGCGAGCTCCGAAGTAAGCTCGTCGAAGTCTGTGGTAGTAGACATGTGAAGTTTCATACCGGCGCTGTTTGGTGGCCAGGGCAGCAGTCAGTCCGTGTTCAGACTCTGGGTCTGAGAATTCCTTAATGATGGCTTGTCTTAGCTGCTGGTAGTCCGATTGGATGTGTCCTGGCTGTCGAGCCAGGAAGCGTTGCACCTCTGGGCTAGAGGTGATCCAGAGCAGATAACGTCTATCTTGGAGGTTCACACATTTCCAAGACTGAAGGAAGAAGTCAATGACTCTCATGTAGGCGTGGATGTCATGGTCTCCTGCAAGTTCTGGTGTGAATGCAGGGATGTTTCTGGCCATTCGAATGAGTTCTTTAAGCGTCACTTCATGTGTTACTTCAGGGTTTGTCTGAATTAATTCTGTTCCTTCTGCGGCTGCGGAGGTTTTCTGGAAACTGACTTGTGAAGTGTCAAGCAGAAGGCTTTGGTTCCCCCTTTGTATCTGTGTACAAGGGTACGGGGGTTTGCACTGCTGGCTGTATGGTGTGCAGCAGGTTGTCTTTTACTTGAGTCCATGCACAGTCTGTAAGACTGTTTCAGTTCTCTCTGAACCATGTCAAGCTCCTCTTTAATGCTGCAGAATTGCTGAGTCAGGGTTTGGACTTCAGCTCTTGCTGCATTCAGATGGCCTGAAGACTGGTGATTTCCTTCTGTTGTGCCGTTCTGTCAGGTTCCTTGAGCCTGTCCTGTTCCTTCTCTTGCTGAGCAGGTGTTGGTTCCCTTTGGAACTCTGTGACTTGCAGTTTCAGTTCATTTACCTCCTGTCTGAGGCCCTTGAGGGTGTGGGCCAAGGAGAAAATGATGCTGGTCAGCTCTTGGTTGTCCAGGCTGGGTGTGAGGTGTCCACTTGTGTCGCAGTCCCCCTGTTCTTTTCTCTGCCGTTGCAGGTCGTTGGCTGCTTTAGGCTGAAGGATGTCCATCACAGTGCTTTGCAGGGTCTCCAGGTGTTCCTGGTGGGTGGCAGGGCTGGATGTCTGAGGCATGCTGGTTCACTTGTGGGAACACAAGAGAGAAATGCAGAAGATTTTGTGTGGGCCAGCACAAAGACAGGGTTTGAGTAACTTTGATGGGCTGTAAGCGGGGGTCACCTAATGACCAGGCTTTACTTGTAGTCAAATTATTACTCAAAACACTGATGGTTCACAGGTTTGGTCACTATGAACGTATCAAATAAAACAAAACTGAAATAAAATCAGAAAGAGACAGAGGGAGAAGGAAGAGCTTTCCTTATTTAGTTTAAGATAGGAGATATGACTACACAGTTGTTCCTTGTTTAAAGGCATGCTGTAGTAGGGTCATAAATCTAGGGAGACTGTTAGCTAAACTAGCAGGGACGCATCAAACATCTCACGGTAAATAAGCAGAAACACTAGGAAGTGTTTATAGTCTTCTCAGGGCCTATGGCTTGGTGAACGGTACTTGTACCTCATGTAGCAGACCTGACTGCTAAGGAGTAAGGAGAGACAGGAATTAGTCTACTAATGACCTGTACGGCTCATTAAGGGGACAACAGTTGCTAGAACTGCTATAATCCTATACTGAGAGGAAAGATAGTGATGGTCAGATAAACTAAAATTAGGCAAAAGAAAAATGAAAATATCCTAATAGCTTTAGGAAACTAAAAGGAAAAGTACATAACTTGATTTAATTAAATTTGTGACTTAATTAAAATCTATTTAGCTGAGCTGGTACATTCAAGCTAAACAAAGGTAAATAAATGAAATAAAATCAAAAAGAGATAGAACAAAGTCAAAATAAAATTAACACAGTTAAAACCCAAGTATGTGAGGAGGGCCAACCTAACTGAGTCTAAACAGAAGGTTATAGCACAAACAGGAGGTGAAACCAAGAGAAAGGGGGGGAGAACCAGAATCAAAACTCATGTAATTTGTGCCCAAGAGTTTTATTAACGAAGGACTAACACATAACTAATCTAAACAAACAAACATGAAATCAAGGAAGGCTCAGTGAGAAGCAGTTAGAGAGAGACAAGGAAATGAAGCTATGAAAAGAGTCAGTTAACCACCTGAGGTAACTGGGTAAAAGTCTTGATGGTTTGGAGCAGTGGTGGTTGTGGAATCGTGATCACGTTCTTCTGGGTCCGAAGAGTAATGAACTCCAAAGATGTTCTGACTCAATGGTGACTAGGAGTTTCTTCCCATGTGAAAAGTGAAGAAGAACCAAGAGCTGAGAGGGACCCAGCTGAAGTCCTGTGACCTTTGGGGAATGGAAAGACAAGGCAGCAAGGCCTGGTACGCGCTTAGGGAAGTCCTGAAGAGTTTTAGCTCATTTTCTTAGGTTCTAAAAGAACCACTGACTGACTAAGGTGAGTCATGAAGATGAATTCCAGGGTTGAGTGGAAATGTCTGGCTCTTTGTAGTTGAGAGCCACAGCTCTGAATGTTGGGGCCTGTCGGGCCCGCCGGGCACGCCTTGTGTCGGCTCAGGCTCCCCGTGGGTTTCTCCACATGAGCAATCGGAAGATGTTCCAAACGAAGAAGACAGTGAAGAAGGAAGAGAGGGTGTAAGAGAGACAAGAGAAGCCTTTAAAGTCTCTGGAGGCTGCGCCTCCAGAAGGTCCAAGAACCAATGGTAACTTTAACCTTTGGAGGGAGTTTACGACTCTTTGTCTGTGAACATGGCATTTTGCATATGTGATTCGATTGGGTGTTGATGCAAAAACTACTAAGGATTTTTAAAACACTGATATGTTGCAAAGTGTAGCGTCTGCTTAGGATCATTGATGATCGTTTAGGATTTACATTGTAGAGAACCTTTTAGCCTTTTGACATTTGCATATAAATTAAAGACATGGCCTCACGTCCTACATTTATATGGGTGTTTAATGGTCTATGGTTCCCTCCTTGCTCTCACGAAGATGCTAAGCAGATCAACTCTTGTCTCCCCATTGGACTTCAAAGGTATTCCATGAGGGAGGCAATCACCGGCACCAAGCACCTCAGATCCTTGGCGGCTGGCAGACTATTCCCAATACACATAACGCACACACATAGAAACCTTTTTCTTTATTTAGACTATATTTAACCAGTTATAAATGTACTTGGTATATGCATGTGTTGCTTGTATGTTTCTATACTGTATTAGCCCAGTTACCCCTCATTATTGGTACTAGTTAATCTCTAAATGCGTATTTTCAATGTATGAATGTATCTCTGGTTTAATACCTTCTAGATGTTTCATTCTTGGTATCAAAACGATCTGCACTTTGAACAATGGTGTACACCATGTGATTAGAAAATGCATCATACTGTTTGTACTATATTGTGGGTAAAACTGCATCAATTCCCCAGGCCAGCAATAAACATGCAAATGGGCCATAAACGGAGACAAAGAGAAGTTCTCCCGCTCAAAAATCCAAACTGTGTATTGGCCAATTCACCCAAAGGCGGGTGTGGTAGGGAAACTATCAAAAGACCCTAACACCAACCCATCCATGCTCAAACCCTTCGAGACACTCTCCTAAGACTCATCACCTTTGAGTCAATTTCTCGGTAGTTTATCTTCAAGTAACTTTGTTGACTCGCTGTGGATTTTCCTATCTTCGAACGAACTAGAGAAAACCTCCAGAATGCCTAAAGAGTTTGAATTTGTGCCGTTAATGCAGTGTTAGCTGTATTTTTTTTTTTTTTACTTTCACTTTTATATCTCTTGCACAAAGTTTGCACGTTGCTTGCTTGTGTTGCTTGACCCCTCCTCCATAATAATTGTTTATAGGCCACATTATCCTGCCCGAAAAGACCATAAACGTTACAGTTGGCGTCTGCAATAATTAATTAAAAATAAATCATGTCCGAGTAAATCGTGACTTTTCACTTTACGCCTACGTTTGACTAGGCGTAAGACTTAGGCGTAAGACTTAGTCTCAGACGTAGCACTACGCCTAGATGGTGCAACGGGTATAAATTCTACACACGACTTAAAGCGCATTTTACGTCCAGCCTAGTCTTACAACCGGGTGTACGTCCAGCTGGTGCAACCGGCCCCAGGCATGGATGGCTGAGTTTTTAGAAGTATTTGGAATGTGCTTGGACATGATTTATTTGATGTTTTTTGGACTCCTTTAAGCAAGGTGTCTTGCCTGTAAGCTATTGAAGAGCAGTGTTGACATTAATCCCCAAGAAATGAGATCTTGGACTCTTAAAGAATTGACGTCCTGTGTTGTTGCTGTGTACTGGTTTCAAAATACTGTCAAAAGCTATAGGTTGAAGAAATGTATGACAACTATAATTCATGAGGGCCAGTCATACCTAAACGTATTTAAACATACCTAAACATATCTAAACCCTCAACGGACGATTTTTAACAACCTATTTTTGTTAAGAGACATCATTGCAGATGCCAAAAAACATCAAATTGATATTGGACTCTTATCTTTAGATCAAGAAAACTTCCACAACTTCCATGCCAATGTGAATGGATTAAAGATGATTTTACAGTTCTTGGGGTGCATTTAGGATCTGATACTTACATGAAAAAGAATTAGAAATGTTTAGTTGACAAAATTGTGGGGAAACTACAGAAGTGGAGATGGATCCTCCCACAGTTATCTTTTAGAGGGAGATGTTTAATTTTTAATAATTTAGCAGCCTCAATATTGTGGCATAGATTTACAGTGCTGGATCCTCCTAAAGAGTTATTGAATGTTATTCAAAAAGCCTTTGTTAATTTTTTGGGGGGGATGGTTATCTTTGGCTTCCTCCTGGAGTTTTGTATCTCCCATTTATAGAGGCAGGACAATGACTTATAAATCTGGAGGCAAGAGTTAAGACAATGAGGTTTCAAACATTACAAAGACTGTATTGTTCAGATAGGATACCCTGGATTGCATTAGGTTTGTCTGTTCTACAAAGTATTGGGGGAATTGGATTAGCTAAGAAGTTGTTCTTAAATGAAAAATCTTTTGTCCCAAAAGTAAGTGTTTCTTCTTCTAACTTTTATGTATTAAAAGCCTGGTAAGTGTTTAAAAAATTTAGAGATGATATGAACATTATGGTGTTTTCAATCCTCTTTTTTTAAAAATTAATTCTTCCATTTTGATTTTGGTAACTGAAAGGTTTTTAAAAACAGGAATAGCTTTTAAAATAGTTTTTCAATAGACTGAATTGATTTTACAAAAGTCTAGTATGCGCCTAAATCGATAGCTAATAAAGTTGGGCTTAGATCAGAGAGATATGTTGAAGGGATAATTGAGGATCTTAAAAAATCTTTTTCTCAGTCTTTCTTGACCTATGTAAAAAGTTTTATTGAGAATGGTAATAGGATCTTTGATTTTTCCAGATCTTATAGTTAACATATTTTTTTATTTGGATGAAGATCTAAATAATGTTTTATTAAAAGCTTTTAAAGATCATTTCACAATGTTGATAAAAAGATATTGTATTGTATGTGTATGAAATCCCTGTTTTATACTCAATTGAAAAGACACATTGATACTAAATGGAGAGAATACCTATCAGTTTCTTCAGAAATAACTCCATCATGAAGGTGTTTGTATAAGGCCCCTATTCCTAAGAGGTCTGGGGACCTCCAATGGAGAATACTCCATTGTGCTGTGGCAACAAATAGTTTTGTGTGAAAAATTTAAAGGGATGGTTTTATCTGCATGCCCTTTTTGAAATATTCATTGATACGTTTTTTTTTTTTTTTTTTTTTCATTATCCTGTGTTTATAAGCCCCATTCTGTTCAGTCTGTGTTTGTCGGATGTACTTGTCATTTTGCCTGTGTTTCTGTTATGTTTTTTTTTTTACCTAAGATTGTTAAATTAAAGACCTGTTATGTTTACTCCACGTCTCCTGCATGTTAATTCCAGTGACGTGTGTGTACACCTGGTATTTATAATGTTGTGGGGACATTTTTTAGGTCCCCATGAGGAAACAGGCTTATAAATATATATATATTTTTTTTCATAAAGTAAAAGTGTGCACAGTCTCCTGTGAGGGCTAGGTGTAGGGTAGGTGAAGGGCAATAGAATATACGGTTTGTACAGTATAAAAACCATTACACCTATGGAATGTCCTCACTGGGGATCTGTCTCTGGGGCTCATCTAGTTGACGTGGTCTCCACTGACATTCAGGGCTCTATAGGTCATCTCTAAATCCTGATCCATCGTCTAGACTTGATGTGGACTGGAACCAGGTGGCTTCAGTGACCTCGGAATAAGAACGAAACAGACTAATATTAACGTAGGTGCCATTCTTCTTGCGATATAACAAGTACATCAGGTGTTATGGGAAGTGTTCCTGGTTCCAGTTGACCTAATTAAACCTAATTAAATAATTTTTAATGGATTTGAATAATAGAAGTGTCTTAGTGCCTCCCAATGTTAGGTAGACTGTTCCAGAGTTTGGGTGCTAAATAGGAAAAGGATCTGCCACCCACAGTTGATTTTGATATTCTAGGTATTATCAAATTGCCAGAGTTTTGAGAACACAGCGGAAGGACTATGATGTGATAAGAGCTTGTTCAAGTACTGAGGTGCTAAAGCATTCAGGGCTTTATAAGTAATTAGCAAGATTTTAAAGTCTGTACGATGTTTAAAAGGGAGCCAGTGCAGTGTTGACAGATGCTAATATGGTCAAACTTTCTGGTTCTAGTAAGAACTCTAGCCGCTGCATTTTGTACCAGCTGGAGTTTGTTTATTAAGCGTGCAGAGCAACCACCCAATAAAGCTTTACAATAATCTAACCTTGAGATCATGAATGCAAGAATTAACGTTTCTGCATTTGCCGTTAAGAGCATAGGTCGTAATTTAAATATATATTTTTGAGATGGAAAAATGTTTTTACAAATGCTAGAAATGTGGCTTGAGAAGGAAAGATTGCTATTACACTGACCAAAATTATAAATGCAACACTTTTGTTTTTGTACCCATTTTTCATGAGCTGAACTCAAAGATCTGAGACTTTTTCTATGTACACGAAAGGCCTATTTCTCTCAAATATTGTTCACAAATCTGTCTAAATCTGTGTTAGTGAGCACTTCACCTTTGCCGTGATAATCCATCCACCTCACAGGTGTGGCATATCAAGATGCTGATTAAGGGAGCATGCAATTGGCATGCTGACTGCAGGAATGTCCACCAGAGCTGTTGTGAATTGAATGTTCATTTCTCTACCATAAGCCGTCTTCAAAGGTGTTCCATAGGCCCATTGTTGTGCCATTCATCCACGACCATCACCTCATGTTGCAGCATGATAATGCAGGGCCCCATGTTGCAAGGATTTGTAAAACTGATCTGTACAATCTGTACGGACTCCCCCAATACAGTAAAACTGCATATTTTAGAGTGGCCTTTTATTGTGGCCAGCCTAAGGCACCCCTGTGCAATAATCATGCTGTCTAATTAGCTTGATATGCCACACCTGTGAGGAGGATGGATTATCTCGGCAAAGGAGAAGTGCTTACTAACAGATTTAGACAGATTTGTGAACAATATTTAAGAGAAATAGGCCTTTTGTGTACATAGAAAAAGTCTTAGATCTTTGAGTTCAGCTCATGAAAAAATGAGGGCAAAAACAAAAGTGTTGCGTTTCTAATTTTGGTCAGTGTATATAGCACACCTAGATTCCTAACTGATGATGAAGAATTGACAGAGCAGCCATTAAGTGTTCTAGCCCCTTAAGCTCTGGGGTGTTTTTTGGTATTTTCGTCTACATTTTACATACTCAAATTCAAATGTTTACCCTACACACATACAATGGAAGAAATTTTTAAAAAATGGTGTCATTGGATAGAAAACCCTTTGAACTACAAAATATGATTTTAATTTTCATAAAGAACATTATGCCACAGCACAGATTTCTCGGCTCTGAGTGGCCAGGCTGCTTGAGTAGCATCTAGTCTGACCTACTGTAGCGCTATGAGAGTTGTAAAATATCAGATGCGCTACTTTGAGCATATATGATTAGCGATTGTTTCTCAAAAAGTGCGTCTTTTTCAGCTTGGTAGCTTCTGTGACAAAACAATGGATTTCTTACCAATGGAAGCACACAGAAATGTGAAAATGGTTTTGTTTGAAAGAAGAGATCCTAGTCTAAAAGATAATGTAGAGTTTTTTAAAAATGAAACGACAGCCCATGCTTGGTAAGAATGGACCCCAGAGGAAACATATATAATGAGAACAGAACAGGTGCCAAAATGGAGCCCTAAGGAACTCCAAAACACAAGATGGAGCTGGATGAAGAAAAACCATCAAGATAAAAAGAAAACATTCTGTCTTTAAGATATGATTTAAACCTGTCAAGAGCACAACCCGTCCCATACATTTTTCAAGGTGTGATATAAGGATTGTATGATCAATGGTATCAAACGCAGCATTTAAATCTAATAGTAAAAGTATCACAGAGTCCCCCGAATCTACAGGTAATAAAATATCATTCAACACTTTTAAAAGTGCAGTCTCAGTTGTATGATGTTTCCTAAACCCAGATTGAAATTTTTCAAAAATATTATTTGACTCCAAGCTGGACCTCAGAAGTGCATATAACCTCATCCGGATACGAGAGGGGGACGAGTGGAAGACTGCCTTTGTGACACCTACTGGCCATTATAAATACATGGTCATGCCGTATGGACTGGTCAACGCCCCCTCCGTATTCCAAGGTTACATGAATGAGATGTTCCGGGAGTATCTACTGTACATCGCTTCATGCTGGTTTACATTGACAAAATCCTTGCGTATTCCCAGAATGAGGCCGAACATCGCCTGAGGTCCTCCAACGACTCCGCGCACATCAGCTATACCTAAAGGCTGAGAAATGCACGTTCCACCAGTATTCTATCCATTTCCTGGGATATCCGATCAGTTCCCAAGGGATCAAGATGGACAAGGGGAGGGTAGAAGCCATCAAATCCTGGCCCAGACCCACAACCATAAAAGAGCTCCAATGATTCCTAGGTTTCTCGAACTTCTACAGATGTTTCATTCATAACTATAGCTCCATTACTGCACCATTGACCAACCTCCTGAAAGGCAAGCCCAAGTCTCTGTCCTGGACACCTGAAGCCACCTCAGCCATGGAGACCCTCCAACAAGCCTTTACATTGGCTCCACTCCTGGTCCATCCTGACCCACAGAAGCCCTTCATAGTTGAAGTAGATGCCTCAACATCTGGAGTTGAAGCCATCCTAACTCAGCAGCAGGGGAATCCTCCTCAACTCCATCCATGTGCTTTCTTCTCCCGAAGGTTATCCCCGGCGGAACAAAATTATGATATAGGGAATAGAGAACTACTTGCCATTTTAAGCTCGCCCTAGAGGAATGGAGACACTAGCTGGAGGGGGCCCACCATCTGTTTGTGGTGTACGCAGACCACCGAAACCTTGAGTACCTCTGGGAGGCTAAAAGGCTTAATCCCAGGCAAGCCAGGTGGGCCCTCCTCTTTGCCCAATTCCAGTTCACCATCTCATATTGTCGAGGGACCAAAAACACTAAGACTGATGCTCTCTCAAGCCTGTACTCTTCAGATGATCTGTCCGAAAACCCTGAACATATCCTCCCATCCACCATGATTGCCAGTCCGATACAATGGTCCCTGGATGAGGACATTGCGGCTTCCAGTGTCTCTGATCCTGCTCCGCCGGGGTGCCCCGCAACCCATACCCTGCCACTTACCATCTGGAAAGCTTCTCCCTCTTCCTATTCCTTGGCGTCCATGGTTACACCTAGGAGTGGATTTCGTTACAGACTTGCCAGCATCAGATGGTAACACCTGCATTCTAGTCGCTGTGGATAGATTCTCCAAGGCCTGTTGTCTGGTACCCTTGAAATTTGAGAGTCCAAAACTGCCTTGGAAACTGCAGAGGTGCTCTTTAACCATGTCTTTCATAATTTCGGCATCCCTGAAGACGTAGTATCAGACAGAGGTCCTCAGTTTGCCTCACAGGTTTGGAGATCTTTCTTCTCGCTCCTAGGTGTGACAGTGAGCCTATCTTCTGGATACCACCCACAAAGTAATGGTCAAATGGAAAGGAAGATCCAGGAGATAGGTTGTTACCTCCGTACCTTCTGCCACAGCCAGCAGAACTCCTGGAACCAATTCATTGCTGAGTACACACAAAACTCTCTCCGTCAGCCATCTACAGATCTTACTCCTTTCCAGTGCATGCTCAGCTATCAGCCACCTCGATTCCCCTGGTCAGGGGAACCTTTGGAAGTTCCATCAGTTACTCATTGGTTCCAGGAGAGTGAGAGGGTCTGGGACTCAGCACATCAACATCTCCAGCGGGCAATACAACGTCATCAACATCATGCGGATGTCTGGAGAGCCGCCACTCCTACATTCCACCCAGGACAGAAGCTCTCTGCTAGGGACATCCGACTGAGATGTCCCAGATTCATTGGTCCCTTCCCCATAATCCGTTAAGTCAACCCTGCCACATATGAACTCACCTCCCCTCACACTACGGAATTCACCCCACATTCCATGTCTTCCTGCTCAAACCTTATCACTCACCTGTTTCTCCTGTTTCCACAGAGCCTGGTTCCATAGATAATCCCCCTCTCCCTATAGTGCTGGAAGATGTAACAGTCTACTCAGTCAAGGAGATTTTGAGCTCCCGACGTTGTGGTGTAAAGTTGGAATATCTGGTCGACTGGGAGGGGTACGGCCCCGAGAAAAGGTCATGGGTTCCAAGAGATGACATACTCAATTCCAACCTTCTATCAGAATTCCACACTTCTCATCCCCAAGATCCAGCTCCACGTGGTCGAGGTTGTCCACCATGACGTTGGGGTGTTCGGCCCTCGGCCATTGAGAGGGGGGTTCTCGATTGCTAGTCTGTCAAAACCACGTGCTGTCTGCATCCTGACGGTTTGCCCTGGCTTGATTGCAGGGAGCTGATGAGCGTTTCTGTCATAATAGTCTTTTCCCTTTATTCTCTGTGTTGTGATGGCTTCTTGCACGTCTGCGTGGACAACAGGCTGAAGCATTGCCTTTGTCACAGGGAGGAAGGTCCTTGTTTGCCTAGAAAAAAGGCGTTGTGCTGGGGACGGTAAACCATCCCGGGGAAGATTGTGAACATGGAGAAGAGCAGCATGGATGTCAGTATGGTCACAGTAGCATTTTTCCAGAAGATGCAGATCTGACCCCATGCTCTGCCAGCCCATTGGATTGAGGGTAGTGAGGGCTGCTGCTAACATGCTTAAAGTCCCAAGTGTGTGCAAAATCTACAAAATCCTTGCACACAAATTGAGTAGCGTTATCAGTCAAGTGTGTGGAATACCGTGTACTGGAAAATGTCTTTTCAACTTCGACTGTGCTGCTTCTCATGTCAGAAAGCTAATACGACTCAAACCAGCCAGAGAAGGAATCCACAAGGGCAAAATGTGTCTTCCCATGCCAATTAAATAGGTCAGCAGCACGGAAGATCCGGGTTTTCATGCAGCTGCAGTGGTTCTTTTGCCTGATGAGGTTTGAGTGCATTGCAGGGTGTGCAACAAGAGATTTCAGTGTCAATAGCAATGTACATTGATGGCCAGTACATAGTTTCCTTAGCCCTGCGCTTTGTTGCTGCAATGCCAGGATGGCCCTGATGTAGCTGGCCTACATACATTTTTTGCAGTACGGGAGGGATAATAAATCTCTCCCCACGAAGCAGCAAGTCATCATGAATGGTCAGCTCATTTCTCATTGAAAAGAAGGGATGCAAAGAACATGGAAGTTCTTTCGAGGTGGCTGGCCAGCCATTTCTAATCATATCAGAAAGCTGTTGGCATCTTTTTGTACAGCAGCCCTGAGTTCATCTGTGTGACAGGAGGAGAGTACCTGGACAGTCATGACCTCCAGTAGGTCATCTGTGAGTTGTGGGTCAAATGTGGACAGGTGGGCCCAGGACAAAGCATCACCCACAAACAGCTCCTTGCCACGTTTGAAGATAACATCCAAGTGGTAACGATGCAGTTTCATCATCATACCCCGTAAGCGGGGTGAGGCTGTGTGGAGTGGCTTCCTTAATATGGTTATAAAGGGCTGATGATCAGTTTCTACAGTGACTGGACGGTCGTAGATGAAATCATGGAATTTTTTTTGTTGCAAACACAAGTGGCAACATTTCTTTTTCAATCTGAGCGTAACATGATTCAGTGGGCGTGAGGGCTTGTGATGCAAATGCTACGGGCCGTCCTCGCTGTAAGCATACTCCATGTTGAGAGGCGTTAGCCAAGAGGATTACTGGTATGGACGTATCAAAATACTGCAAAACCGGAGGGTTTGTCAAAGCTTGTTTCAGTCTTGCAAAAGCCTTTTCATGAGTCTCATGCCAGCACCACTCAACATCCTGATGAATCAACTGTCTCAAAGGACCAGTGATGTCACTGTACTGGGGAATGAATTTTGCTAAGTAATTTGTCATGCCTAAGAACTGCTGCAGTGCATGTTTGTCCTGAGGTGTTGGCATGTCACATACTGCTTTAGTCTTTTCAGGGTCAGGTGTGACACCATCAGCAGTTAGCAGGTGACCAACGTATTGGAGCGAATTGACTCTTTGTTAGGGTTGAGTTTAATATTAATGGCACAAATTTTGTTCAGTACCTGTCACAAGCAATCGTCGTGTTCCTCGTTCGTTCGGCCCCTGATGAGAATACCGTCAACTACAATTTCACAAGGCACATCAGGTCCCAGCTGAATGAGTCCCATAGCAATGCTATCCTGCAGACCGAGAAGGGGTTTTACATCCCGATCCACTACATGGAATTTAAATTCCCCACGGGCACACTGCAACACTGTGGTTCCCTTAGTGTCAATTGTCTCTCCTCCATAAGCCACAAGAGTGGCTTTCTCTGCTGTGTTGATAGGGATGGTATGATTGAAACTATTCAGAATTTGTTTGGATACAACATTATATTTGGTGCCCGTATCAACTTTTACTTTCAGTTGGCCATTTCCATTTTTCAATTTCAGTGTTGTGAAAATCTCTCCCTTTTGACTGCTGAGATCAACAGGGTCACAGTAGAAAGTATCCCATAAAACTGTTATCAGGTTGTGCATCCAGCTCATGTATTTTATCCCTTTGCTGGGTCCTAGGCTGGTAGTAAGTTTTGGCACCTGTTGGCTGTGCTTGCAGTCTCACTAACCACGCATAATCTTTTTTTTTCTTTTGCTGAATACAAAAAAATTATATGTTGGCCAGTAGTATGTTATAAGTAGCTGAAATAAGCACAAATGTCAGGGCATGTCTAAACATCTAAAGGGCCCCAAAATCACCTCAGACCCCAGAGGGTTAATAAATGCCTTTGAGTGAATTGCACTTTTGTGTGTGTTCATTTCATTGGTCCGGGATCCCGACTCTGTGCTCCATCGCTCAACCAAACTCAATCTGGGCAGTAGATTAGATATTAAATTCTAACAGTTGGGGGCTCGTCCGCGAAGGGGGGGAATTATTTCCCTAATCTCCCTGCGAACCGGGAACACTGTCCCGAGATCGAGTGGGAAAGACGCGCCGGGGATCAGGCGAGGGCCTGTAATAAAGGGGTAAGTGTTTTTTGATATTTCTTAAAGGAAATACAGTGCTTGTAGGTTCCTAATTATGGGTAATCACTAGTCGTTAGTGGGACTTCGGTTCCATTGTTGTATCACTTCGGCTGGCAACAGTAATTTTAAGTTAATTATTAACGTGAAGAGTGATTAGGTTATCACTATTCGCTAGTAGAATTTTCTTCCATTGTTGTAACACTTCGGCTGGCAACAGTAGTTACATGGTAACTATTAGCGTGGAGAGCGATTTGGATATACAGTACTGATCACACTGTATTTTTGGATCACGGCTGCGTAGATTATTTCGCGGGAATAATAAAATAAGGAAATTATTAATAATCACATATTTGTGAATTTTTTTTTCCAATTGTTACTGCATGTTGATATATTGTGACATAAAAGAAGGTGCTTTAGGGGCGACCCGAATGCGGTTCGGCGGGAGCTGAACGGTTCGGCAAGAGCCCAAAAGAAATAGGGAAGCACCCAAACAAAAGAAGGTGATTTAGCGGCGATCAGGACGTAAAGTCTTGTGTAAGCCGAAATATAGGACCATCACCCACAGTCACGATACACGTACTACAATTGAAGTTGGGCAATAGAGTGCAGAGAATTTATGCTTACTAACTGCTAATACTAACTCCTAAAAGTGGAAGATGGGGGGTTCAGTATCGAGACCGCTACCGGGGGAAACGCCTGTTGATTTTATGTACAGAAATAATCAGGGATTTTATACTGAACCATATGTCAGTAATATGGCAGGATGGTCAGAAAAAAAAAATAAATAAATAAATAAAAAAATTAAACCACAAATCGAAACACCATATCCACGAGAGGGTTCATTTACAGATGAGGGCATGCAGTTGGCTAAAAGTCTAGTCAAAGAGGGATGGGGCAATCCGAATTGGGGATTACAACTATATGACTAAGAGTTATGGTATCTGGAAATATATGAAGCAAGTTTGAGACAGGGCCCAGAGAAAAAACAAGTGGCTGCTTATGTAGCAAGACAAAATTGCCTCGCAAGGGTTAAACCCCCACCCTACTGCATGCCTGAAACTACAGCACCATCAGCAATAAAACGGAAGTGCCTAACGAGAAGTCCAACGGTGCAATGGTATGGCTAAGATCTGGTAACAGCATAGCAGTTAAACCTATAAAAATGGCAGATATGGAAGCAATATGCAAAAGTTTGCCTTCTCCTCAGAACCCCAGCAAATTTGTGACTATTCTGCAAACGCATACAAGATATGCTCACTTTACTGGTGCAGATTACAGGGCGGTTCTGGCGAGAATGCTAGAAGGAGATGTTACTGAATCAATGTTGATTACTGAATGTCCAACATTATGCCATGCGAATGATAAAATATCAGGCACAGCTACGGCCAGTAGCCCTCACGAGTGTTTTGGGAGAAGTCTGAAAATCATGACACGTTCTTTAAAGAACTAAGAGTTTTCCTAGATAAACGTAATGGGAATTTCTTATTACTACAAATATATTATTATATTATTGCAAATATATTATTACAAATTTATTTGACATAGAGATAGATGATTTAGGGAAGTGAGTTAGGAAACCAGACTCCTCTGGAGGCTTTGAAGTTAAAACTGAGGCTGCGATGGTTACAGGCCAGAAATTGAAAGGGAACCAACATGACCAGACAGCAGAAGTGAAACCACACTTGGCTCAATCAAGAAAGCCAAGAACAATATGCTACCGTTGTGGTCATTTGGGCACATGCAGCACTTTTGTAAGTCACAAAGAGGGCAAATGGAAAAAGATTGGATAAAGAGGAAGTTTCAGATGAGACAGCTACAGCCACAGCAGAGCAGAGACAGGCCACAAATAAACCCACAGCAGAGAGGCTCACCACCAGCCCAATATCCAACTACATGGTATAACAAACAACAATAGGGATGCCTACGGAGTGATGTCAGTTCCGATTTGTCTATGATGACCCTTACATTTTCAAATCATGGTGAAGATCTATCATATTTTACATTAATGGTGCATGGTCAGCCTCAAATTTTCTTTTTTGATACAGGGACAGATAGATCATCTATGACCTCTGCGCATTATGAGGGTCCCATTTCTAATCAAATAGTTAACTCTGTGGGAATTTCAGGAACTGACATTGCATGTCCTGTAACGCCCCCTCTGGAAGTAAGAGCTCCTGGATGCAAGCCATTTTTTCACAAATACACAATCATACCAGGAGCTCCACTAAATTTACTGGGAAGAGATATAATGCACAAATTGAATATAGATATTAAATTTACTGATAATCAGGTTGTGTTTTCTTTCCTATCAAGCTTACAGGTCTCAATAAATCCTTTGCCTACATGGGAAGAACCCAGTGAACCACAACCAGCTGAATCCAGGGCTGACATACCACCAATTGTAGAGACTATGATTAATCCATCATTATGGTCACAATATAAAGATAAAACGGGTTTTATTGACATGGAACCGTATAAAGTGAAGCTTAAAACTAAGCAGCCAGTCTACATCAAACAATATCCTTTGTCCAAAGACAAGGAACTTGGTATTAAACCGTTGATTGACAATTTTGTCCAGCAGGGTGTCCTTGTGCCGACTCATTCGCCATACAACACACCCATTAACCCGGTGGTAAAAGCTGATGAAAAAAAAAAAAAAAAATTGCGTCTGACTCAAGATTTGAGGGCCATAAACAAATATATGGCCCTCAAATCTTGATAATGCCATTAGCACCAATTGTGCCTGATGTTCCAATTGTTATCAATTCTATACCATGTACGCATAAGTATTTTACCGTCATTGATTTGTGTGCAGCTTTCTTCTCTGTACCTGTGCATCCAGAAACTTAGCCGATCCTAGCATTCACTTTCCAAAGTGCACAATAAACATGGACATGCCTTGCCCAGGGATACGTGGATTCCCCCGCAGTCTTCTCTGCGGTTGTTCAAAGGACACTAGCCAAAATGACTGACCTGCCTTCCACAGTCTGTGTTCTCCAGTACGCAGATGACCTGATAATTTCTTCAGAAACGCATGAGGACTGTGAAAAAGCCTCTATCATCGTCTGCAATGTCCTTGCACAAACTGGGTTTAAAGCCTCAAAAGAAAATCTCCAGTGGGTCCAGCCCAAGGTGACGTACCTGGGACACATAATAATGACAGGTCTGCGAGTGATTTCCACAGACAGGGTCCAGATGATCAGGAAGATGAAGTCCCCACAAACTGTGCAGCAGCTTCAAAGCTTCTTGGGACTTGTGAATTATTGCAGATCCTGAATACCTGACTGTGCGATACATGACAGGCATCTGAGAAGTCTAATCAATCACAAGGCTCCACTTAAAACGCCATTGAACTGGACTGACGAGGCAAAAATGCACTTCACGGCATTGAAGAAGGCCATCACCACGGCCCCTTCCTTGGGACTCCCCAATTTCCTAAAGGAGTTCCATTTGCATGTCCGGGAGACGGAGGGGGTGGCCATGGGTGTCCTGCTGCAACAGCATGGTTCCACCTACAGACCTGTAGCTTCCAGGTCTGTAGGTGGAATAGCACTCCCAAAGTTAGGATTGGTAGTCCTCATTAGGCATTACCATGGTTTGTCACATACAAGCTGTGCAAAAGTAGTACACGTAATAAATCGTTTGTACTGCATCGCAGATGTACATAAAACAGCCAAGCTTATTCTGGACTTGTCTTATGTGTGTGAAGGTAAATCCACACAGACCAATTAAACATGAAGCACTACTGCACCCGGAAGCACCTTTTCAGCATGTGTAGATCAATTTTACACATATGCCACCAATAGGTAATTTGAAGTACTTTCTGTGGTTATAGTAGACCAATTCTCAAAGTGGCCAGAAGCGTTCCCATGTGCAAAAGAGGACGTTAAGACCGTGGTTAAAATTCTGACCAAAGAGATAATTCCCATATTTGTAGTATATCTACTACAATTGAGAGTGACAATGGGACACCATTCGCGTCCAGGGTAACGCAGTTTTTGGCCAGATCATTGTCCATCGATTGGCATTTCTCCATACCCTACCATCCGCAGTCGTGTTCGAATGTGGAACGTTTAAACAAAACCATTAAGGGACAGCTGAACAAGGCCGTCCTGGAAACAGGGAAAAAAAAATGGGTAGATCTGTTATCCGTGGTATTAACAGAAATAAGAATGACTCCATCTTCCACCACTAAACTCTCACCGTTTGAGATACTAATGGGTAGGCCTTTCCCTACCCCATGGGTCAAAGGTCACACAGGCATTGCTTCTTTAGGAGACCTGGAGGTGATACAGGAGGACTACGTGACTTCCTTAATAGAGAAACTGAACTCTATATGTGCTGATGTTTCCTTGTGTCTTCCTCTCCCCTCAGAAAAGCCTACTCACCCTTTTGTTCCAGGCCAAAGTGTGCTGATCAAAAGTCTGAAGCTGACGAGGATAGGAGAGCTGAAGTACCTCGGACCAGCCACTGTGATTACAGTAAACAAGGACGGGAGTTTTGACGGACTACCAGCCACAGTGAAAAGGAAAGCTCCAATTTAGAATAGAATCCTGAAAGGGGATTCACCTTACTGCTTAACAGGGAGGAGGAAAAACACCGACTAAGCTGAGGAAGGAACTACCTCTTATAGTGAGGTGGGGGTTATCCGAGGCTAGAAGATAGGTGGCCCATTGTGCCAAACAGTGCTAACTCCTTACACAACCCTGTATGCACTAAGGGCCAAATTCTTATTGATGGATTACCCACCACTGGAAAGTTTCACTCCGTTCAGTTGTAGAAGCTATTCTCGATTTTGACAAACTCATTGTTCAATTAAAAAAAGGGACCTTAGAGAACCTCAATTCAAGGAAATAATATTGCAAAGAGTATATCCAGATAAAACTGTGTTCTACCTGTTCACTTTGAACCAGGGAGAGCTTGAAGTATACAAAAAGGAAGTGGAATCCTGATGTCATTTCCATAACATGTTACGATTATTGACTGAATGGATGCTAGTCAAAGTAACAATGTGGTTTGAGATAGCAACAAAGGCGCTATCCAATTTTGGATTGGCCACAAAATTTCTTAACTCCAACGGAATTGTTAAAGTATATACGCAACCACCAGAAAATTCAAAAGACCAGTGGTTAGTGTTGCAATCTGAACTAGCAACGTTTCTTCCAAATACTGCATTAGTAAAAATACATGACCGGAAAGAATTATTTCATGGTGGACTACTGGACCTGTGGAGGAATGGCTTATTATCACTTAAATGAGGGAGATTGGTGTGGATGTTGTTATCCTGCTTTACTCTCCACAGGAACCACAGTATTGGTTAGTGAGAAAAATATAGGATGGTCCTTACCGGGATTCTTTACTGGAGTAGGGACAACAGTAGCCTTAAATAAAATCAGTTGGCTAGCATGGCAGGTTTTGTCATTGGAGAATGATACCGCTCATACATTAGGGCTAATCACTGACGAGCTAAAGAAAATAAGCAGTTATCCAAAACAGATTGGTCCTTGATCTTTTGACGTCTGAGAAAGGGGGAGTTTGTAAAATGTTGGGGGTATCTTGTTGTTTCTATATTCCAGACAATTCAGATAACATCATGGACATCCTAACTCACATGAGGGAATCCATCCCGGAGCCAAGAAAGGATGACTCCTGGTTCAGCTGGATGGACAGACTCTGGGGTGGATGGGCAACCTGGATTTTCACTACTGTCATACCGATCATTGTTTTAATGCTTATTGTGTTATTGATTGCTCCATGCCTAATTCAGTGCATCAACAATTCTATTATGTGTACTATTATTTTGATTACAGCAAGAGAAACTTATCAAATTATGCTAACTGCTCGTACACCGCCTCCAATTCCAATACCTGATCATGAATCAGATGAAGATGAGTACAGTAGCTATGCTTGTGTGTATCAGTTAGAGCCTGAAGGGTATATTCGGAATGCAGAAGACGAATTCTAAATAAAGTATAACCAGAGTTTGATTTTTCCTTGCTATAATCATAGAAATGATAACATGTATTCAATTATAAATCATATTCATGTGTATCCTGATGTAACAGTAATACTAAAAACTGATATGATTGTTTTATTGTTCTATACGAGGCACAGGAGTGTTGAGTAAGACATTCTGTCTTAAAGTGGCCATTGTGAGATTGTAATAACCTCCTGTGCCCCTCTCATACTAAAGCAGACATGACCCAAGTCTAGTCTAGAGAATCATAGGACATGGTGTACTTCCTTATAAGGATGTGATGTTTGATCTTTCACTTCTCCATATTTACCATATAAATGTTGGAGTCTTCTCTTAATAAATGCCTTTGAGTGAATTGCACTTTTGTGTGTGTTCATTTCATTGGTCCGGGATCCCGACTCTGTGCTCCATCGCTCAACCAAACTCAATCTGGGCAGTAGATTAGATATTAAATTCTAACAATATCTAAAGTGCTAGGAAAGAGAGAGTCTATAGTTTCTGTTGCATCATCAAGTTTTGGTTCCACCATACTTGTAACAAGGAGTTGAATTTACAGTTTTAGCTATATGGAGTGTACACAAGACTAGATAATGATCTGAGATATCATTGCCTTGCTGCAGAATGTCAATGGCATTAACCCTCTTGGGTCTGAGGGTGTTTTGGCACCCTGGAGTTTTGACATGCCCTGACATTTGTGCTTTTTTCAGTATCTTAAAACATATTAATGGTTAAAGTATGATTACATTGTAATCAGCACAAACTAGGCTACAATAATATGCAAGCAATATTAATGTACATGTTTGTGTTTTTGAGAAAACAACGTTCATGCGTGGTTCGTGAAAAACTAAAATTTTTAAATCACTGAAAAAGGCCATGAAACACATTCAGAACATTCACACATCATCCCATTCACTCGTTTAAATTTTCTAAGGCATGTGTTCAAAAGGGAATATGCGAGGGAGTGACAACGGCCATGAATATTTAGTGATTTACACCTGAGAGACAAAAGGCCCTCCTCTAATGGCCCATCACTGAGACTCTGACTGTCAGGTAGAAACAATGCGAGAAGATTCAAAGAACAGAGTTTTAGATTATTTGTATTTTATTTACAAAACAGTATAATCAAAACATATATAATGAAGGTATGAAAAGCACATTATTGACTACACTGATGTTACATGTACAGAGATGTGAACAGACTTTGTGTCATTCCTGAAAACTGTTTTCTGAATTCTGTTCAACAAGTGAAACAAGCAAATTATACATGATATTTAAGTGATTGCTGCTTCTTTCCATTGATTCATGAAACAAAACTCATCATCAGTAGTCCAGGAACTTTCATCTGTGAGCATGTTAATATCAGGAGCATCTGTAATATATATACATATAGTATGATTTTGTAGTCATAGACTCACACATGCTTTATACTATTATAAAAAATGACATTTTATATCTGAGAAACAAATTATTATTGTTTAGCATGTTAAACATCTATTCACAAACAGAGTATTAACAATGAACTAATATTACTTTTATGTCCTGTTGTTATACAATAAATAAATATGTTTTTATAGTCATAAACTCAAGCATACTTTGTATGTATTATACAATACAAAACCATTTTATGTCTGGGAAACTAATTTATTATTATTGTTAAGCACGTCATAAACATCTATTTGTGAACAGAGTATATAACAGTAATCTTGTCTAAACAATCTTAGATTCTATCATTCAGTGTTACAGTGTAAACACTATTACTTTTATATCACGTCATTTTTATTTTATAGAACATTAAAAACTTCCTGGCGTCGTGAAACATTTCGATGCAATGAAATGAAACATACTTCATAACATTTCACTTGATTACACAACAACTAACGTAATTAGGCTAATAAAAGAAAGACTTACTCCTTCGGTGGATCTCGCCGTGCATCGCATCACGCTCTTCCTCTGAGGGAAATATAAATCTTACTCCTCATGGTGCATCTTCTTCCAGTAACAAGATGCAAATAGCTGAGATGCACAATGAAGACAAATCTCGCTGCTTTGTTTACGCTGATGTGGGCAGTACGCTGCGTGTGCCTCACGTGGATGATTATAATATCAAAAGTGTTAGTAGCTTGTGGGCTTGATCAAATTAAAAATAATTAGGTCTGTCAATCACAGAGAACAACGCAGCAGACTGCACACCTTGCTTGTTTTCTTTATTTCACAAAACCACAGAGTGTTGTTGTTATTATGAGTGTACACAAATAAAACTAGACTCCTTCTATATTCAATTGATGTATTGCTCTAATCTGTACGATCAAAAAGTTATTTTTGGCATTATCAGAAAAACTGCCACAAACCAGTTTCGACCGCAAAGGTGTCAATTCCATGTTATAGTATTAAATCTAGAGTATGATTTCGACAATGTGTAGGCCCTGACACCCCAACAGTGTTCAGAATGTCTATAAATGCTGATCCCAATGCATCTTTTTTGTTATCAACATGGATTATATCTGCAGCCAGCACTAACTCACATCACAGGGGATTTATCATTAACCCTCTGGGGTCTGAGGGTGTTTTGGGGCCCTGGAGAAGTTTTGACATGCCCTGACATTTGTGTTTTAAAAACATCTTAAAAACATATTAATGGCTGAAGTCTGATTACGTTGTAATTAGCACAAACTGGCCTACAATAATATGTAAGCAACATGAATGTACATGTTTGTGTTTTTGAGAAAACAGCCTTTATGCGGGGTTAGTGAAAAATATTATACCCTCATTGGGGGCTGAGTCCCCCTAAAATGAAAATCCTAGAATCGCCCCTGCAACACAGTATCATCAAAACATACATAATGACATCAAAGACGATGTCATCATGTTGAGCATACTGGTCTAACCTAAATCTAAAGTAAATCATACCTGATATTTAAGTGCTTGCAAAACTCATCAGTAGTCAAGGAACTTGTTTTACTATAGAATATTAGTGTAGTTGAACATCTGATGTTGGTACAGCGCTCTCAGAGGAAAACAGTTTCCAGGATTCATCTGTTGTGCAGGTATAAGATCACAAACAACTAAAACAAAACAAAAACAAAAATAACCATTGACTATAGCCATTCAATATTACAGTGTAAATGAGAGCTTTCAATTTAACATTTATTAGACTTGTAATTTAAGTGAACTTAAAATAAACCCATTATAATAACTGTCAAACCATTCAGCAAGAAATACAAGCAAATTTAATAAAGCTATCAAACACTAAAATCCAAATTTAAGTTAAATGAAAGATAAAACTAAAAACTACAGAAGTTATTGATTTCCTCTTTTTAATTTTGTTCTTTGATTAACAGACATCACAGCAGCTGAATATTTTGGCTGCTGTTATTTTAAAAGCTGCCACTGCTGAACTTGAAGCGGATCTGACACTGCTTTAGGGCAGCTTATCCCATATAGAAATGTGATATATGGCCATATATAAACATATATATATAACAATAGTTAATATATGTGAACATATATGTACATATCTGTAATAACACAGTTTGAATGAGCCATATATGATAAAGAACGTGTACAAACATGTGGATGACCTTTTTTTTTTTTTTTTACAGTTTAAACAGTTATGCTGTGATATTTAAGTGATTGCATATACTTTTTTTTTTTACTTTTTACAGAAAGCATCATGAAAGTCATGAAAGCAGTTAAGAAAAAAAGCCTAATTTTTTATTGTCATACAATAAACAGCTCATTGTTATTTTTTAATTTATGTTATTTTATTTTTTATTTTGTTAAATGAATACCCAGCTGGCATTCGACCGACCTTAAACGTTTAAATGTGGTTGAAATAATGTCAGTTTATGAAAAAAACATTCATTCAACGTCAAAACAACGTTGAATACCAAATGGTTGAAATGGTGTTGTTAACTCACTATGGATTCAACATAGAAATAAAAATAAATGTTTTAGTTGTACGTCAAATCAACATTATTTTTACAACCATGACTTTTAAACATTTTGTTGAAATATCCCTAGTGAAAAAAAGTATACTTTATTGTATTTGTAATATATTTCCTGTTTCAATAGTACATTGCAAATATACTAAACAAAAATTGTACTAACTTTAAATATATAAAAAGTGTATTACCACCATGCTTTTACCTATTTTCACAATACAACTTTTAACACACTTTAAAATAATTGTAATTTAGTATATTTTCTAAAAAAATATATTTTCTAAAAATATACTTGAAATGTAGTTTTGTTTGTTTTTAAAAGTGTATTTATTTGCGCTTTATTTAAATATATTTTAGTATTATTTTTAACTGTGTGCTGAAATGTAACAATGCATTGAAAGTA
>NW_026129934.1:0-30537 GCF_022985175.1 Labeo rohita | reverse complement strand
TGACAGATGCTTCAGGCTGTGAGATTGCTAAACTCAGAGAAATGTTCATGGATCGAAAGAGAATTTTTTTTTTGCTTTGTAAAAGTTTGGCACAAGCAAAATTCATTCACGATTCATTCATTTCATCAAATTAAGCCTTAAAAGTTAATAGAGGTGCAACAGTGCGTTCAAATGTTTTTGATGTAGAGTGCAAATGGCTGTGCATTTATTTGTGTTGTTAACTCAGTAGAAGTGAAATTAAACTGTCTAAATCGTTTGAACCCAAAGTTGACTCTCTCTCCTCTTCTCCCTCCACTCCGCAGCACACCACACCCATTTTGAAGCATTTTGTAAAACTGTGGTGAGAACTAACCAGTGCTGAAACAGGGGGATTTCATAGGTTTTCAAATCTGTAGCTCTGACTATTGATCAATAAGTACGATATCTGATGATATCTAATATGTTTTTATTAAATTTCATATCAAATGTAAAGTGTGTAATTCCTTTAGATGAATATGTCAATCATGAATAATGACATTACAAGTCTCAGTAACAGAATTAAGTTGTACTAAGTGGCAACCTGGATATCTGAGTTGACTAAACTTAAAATTTTAAGGCAGCAGGGTAACAAATTCTTGACATATTCACCACTGATAAACTTCTCGTATATATATACTCCATAAGACAACATTATAGTTGCACAAATTTCGAAAGTTTACAGTGTGTCCTTTACAGTGTGTTGTTACCTGGATGATCCATGACGGTTTTTATGTTTTGTGATGGTTGTTCATTAGTTATTTGTTTCTCTTCTGCAGGTTAATGTAAAAATGTGGAAAGCAAAATGTTCATTTCTTATATAGAATTACACAAAAAAGATCACAAAGTATACCTGATTCACCTATCTGTGTACATGTGCATCTTCCCCTTTAAATTTCTACGTCAGCATTATTCTAAGTGTCCTGTCTTAGTTTCCTGTCTCCACATGGGAAAGGTTGTTTTTTGTTAAGTTCTTATTAATCTAATGTCATCTTTACTTTAAAAGTCACTTTAAAAGTTATTTTTCCTGTTTAAATCATATTTCTTTTTTTTTTTATGTATGTTTCATTATTTTCATGTTTTCATTTTAATTGAGGCTGTGATTGATTTTGACGTCTCATTGATGCATTTGAAGCATGTGCTTACTGCGTTGCACTTTCCCTTTAACAGAAAAGAAAAGAAGGACGAAAACACACTGTTTAAAAAACATTTTATGTTTTGTTTTTTTTGTTTGTTTTGTTTTGTTTTTTTTTATTTTGAGATATGCTGCATTGTTAAACTGATTTTATTGTTTTAAAGTTTTATTCCTTGTTCTCTTCCCCTTTCCACTCTGTCTCCACATGGGAGAGAAAAAAAAAGAAGGGCAAAAACACACTGTTTAAAGATCATTTTATGTGTTATCAGATTAAAGAAGAGTTGAACTATCAGTTGATGTCCGTCTGGTTACTATTCTGAGAGAAAAAAAAAAAAAACAAAGAACAAAGCAGACAACACCGGTTACATAAACACTGTTCTTCAGAAATATTTGAACCCCTGTGATGTTGAGATTCAATTCAATGTATATCGCTTTTATTATACAAATTCTTGCAAAGCAGCCTCACAGAAAATTAATGTTTCTCCATTTAGGAGCAGTTTATCAGTGGTGAATATGTCGAGAATGTTACCCTGCTGCCTTAAAATTTTAGGTTTAGTCAATATATATATATATATATATTTTCCATGGCCTGAAAATCACAATTTGAAAATTCCCTGATATTTCCAAGTTTCCCTTGATCATGGATCGATGAATCAGTGGCATGAGGTGATCAGACGCCTCAGAAACTGATCAGAAAACATTTCAACAAGATTCACGGGCAGAGAGCGTGTGCAATCCCAAAAAGAAAATAATGATAGAAAGTGCTATATGTGTGTGTGTGTGTGTGTGTACTTGTTTTTGCTACATTGTTGGGACCAAATGTCCCCACAGGAATAGTAAAACCTGAAATTTTTGACATTTTTTGACAATGTTAAAAAATTATTAAAAATAGTAAATGGTGTTTATCTTAAAATGTAACGACGCAAACATGTTTCCTGTAAGGGGTAGGTTTAGGGTTGGGTTTTCTTACTTGTTTTTAAATCACTCAAAGGCCTGAGACTGAATAAACTAAAGACTTTACCTGCTGATTCACTGCATAATTTCACTTACTATTATTTAAATTGACAGTGACAATCTATTTTATTCATTTCATACCTTTTAAAATGTACACTTTGATTTATTTTACTTTCATTTTTTCTTGTATTTTTTTCCATTACTTTTATTTTTTCTCCTTATCATGTCTACGTACTGTGACACTGAACACTCCGTGTATGCATATAAAAACTCACCTTGTCTAATGGGAATTCCTCAATTAACTGATAAATCAGGTCTGATGTTATGTTTTTATATTTTGTGCCTTTAACAAACACCATTAATCTGGTAAAACATGATTTCACAGCACATTCATTACATTCATTCACTGACTAATGATGGAAGGAAATACTTACTGTAAATAATAAAGAAGAGGTTGAACAGAATCACTATTACAAAGAGGACTATAATCATGACACGTTCAAATCCAGTGTAATTCAGACTTTTGTCCCAAACAGATTTAAATAGAACTGGAATAAAGGAAGAAAGAAAAAACAGCAGCTACTAAAATAGAAGAACAAAATATAATAAATACAAAGGAATTACTAAAACTCTTGAACAGAGGCAACATTACAACACATTAAAGTCTGAGTTCAGCTGTTCCTGTCTGATACTGACCCTGTGACCTTTGTGCTGATTATATGACCCCTGACCCTGACATGACCCCGAAACATGCTGATGCAGAAGTAGCTTTAGCTTCAGTCTCAGTCTAAGACAGTAACATGATGTTTAGTGTAAAAATGAATGCCATTGTTTTCATAATTATATATTTTAGATTATAAGAGTGATAAAATGTGATCAGTCACAAACACACAGATTCAGCTCTGAACACATGTAAAATATCTTATACTGACAACAATACTACAGTAACACCAGACACTTCCGAGAATTAATGTCATGTTGTATTTTGTTTTTAATATTCCCAGCAGGATACTGAGAATATTACATCATTTAATGTAATTATTGTTCAACTATTAATGTGCATGTTAATGTGTTTATAATAATGACTGTTGATTTACATTTGGATTTATTTACCTGAATAGAAAACGGCTGAGAAAAGTATGTATTCTGTGTCATGACTGTTATACAGAATCCATGTTTTAATGTTGCCTGTAAAACAGAAAAGATGAAATAATTACATTCCCAATTTCACTTATAACACATTTACAACACAATTAAACACAAATGCCAATAAAACACTGAAGCCCTTCTATGGTAAAACACATTTCAGGTATTGACAGATTATTTAGTTCATGTGAAAACAATCTGGGTATTATAATTCATGAAGTATATTTTCACTAATAAACTGTCAATAATGAATCACCTGTGAACTCATTCAAATACGGAGCCGTCCAGAGCAACATGAGAGGCCTCAGAAAATAAAGAGCACAACAAGAGACCGTCTCAAACAGAGACCCTGAAACAAACACCAGATATTAATAATAATTAGTGTATTAATAAACAACTATTTGAATGATACATTATAATGCATTGATAATTAATCAGTAGTGAATCACTGACCTTCAGAAACACCCCAGAGGACAAAAGCAAGAAACATGATCAGATTTGGACAGAAGACAAGAAACATCTGAAGATGGAAGACGGTGTCTGGCCAGAAAATATAAATAACTCACATTTAGACAAATGGAAAAATTATGTTTTAACAGAAATATTGATCCCAATTAACAGCAGAAGAAGTTCAAACCCTGGGTATTATTTAGCTCTGAGAAAAGACACTCTGGTTATTTGGACAAACTGAATCTAGTGTATATACAGTACACCTCTTTCACCTATGTCCAAACACAATCACATCTCTAATTAAAACACTAAACTAGTAAAATACTACCAGCTCAGTGCTGCCAAACAACAGCTGATGATTACATTACATACAACTTCCGCATGTGTGTGGGTTTTACTTTTAATTTCTGTTGCTCATTTAAGTTTTCTTCTTTTAATAAGTAATGCTGTTGCCAGGAGAATAAAGCTCGAGATGTGGAATGCGACCTGTGTGCGGTTTGGCTGATTTCTGCTGCAACTTGAGTTAGGTGAGCTATCCTTTAACCCTGACTCAGCACGATACAAGTGGCGCCTGAACGTTTTATCTCTGGCCTTGGATTTATTGTGTCGTTTACACGGAAGCAGACTGATCGGATATAGGATCGGATATATAGCTCGGACTGTGGTTCGTTACGGTAATGGGAACACTGACTGTTTGTGAACTTTGACTGCATTTGAAGTGATTTCAGTGATTTCAAGCGACTCCTTCTACATTCATTCGCGGGGATTCAACCGTATGTGCTGAATCGGTGAATTCAGAACTGAAAGTGTTTCGCACTGGATTTATCTTGAAATTGAACTGTATTTTGAGTCATAGTTTTGTGATTTGATCTCTTTGATGCTCCCAGCTGTTATGGACTGCATTTGCTCATCAAACAAACCATGATAATAATGTTAAAAAAAAAAATAATAAAATCTGTGAAAAAGAAAAAATAATCTGTGATGGACAATACAGACATTTAAAGACTGTGTTTTCAGAGTGGTGATATTGAACTGTTGTCATCTCTTCAGAACATTTCTAATGTAGCCCATATTTTCTATATTGTCAAATTCTTTAAAGGTTATCTGAGTGCTTATATTTTATTTGTTACTCAAGAATTCCAATTTCACAGAGGCAAATTACCCCCAATTCAGCTTGCCAACAGTGCATTTTGCAGCCCAACTGGTATTGTCCGGCTAAATATTGGCCTCCAAGGACAAAGCTTCTACCATCGGTTTGTCATTATTCCTGATATTTCTTCTCCACTCATCTTGGGAATGGATTTTATGCTACGTTCATCGGTTAGCATTCATGTCCCATCAAGAACAGTGACTCTGGGTAAACCTACTCCTCGGGAGGTTTTGAGTGAGTGGTTAGAGGCACCTGAGATTGGGAGCTTGATGTTCTTGGATGAATTTAATTCTCTCGCTGTTGTACAGTGCCCTCCACTAATATTGGCACCCTTGGTAAATATGAGCAAAGGTGGCTGTGAAAATAAATCTGCATTGTTTATCCTTTTAATCTTTCATTCAAAAATTCACAATATTCTAACCTATCATTTAAGTAAAACCATGGAAAGCAGGGGGAAAATCTCTTTATGAAATAAATGTTTTTCTGTAGTTCATGTTGACCACAATTATTGGCACCCAATTATTGCAATGTCCTTTATTCAGGATGACAGCTTTGAGTTTTCTCCTTTATTGCCCGAAGAGTTTGGAGAACACCTGACAAGAGATCAGAGACCATTCCTTCATACAGAAACCTTTCAGATCCTTCAGTCTCTCAGCTCCATTTATTTAGTTATTTATTTAACAGGGACAATGCAGAATACATTACAGATACTCTACATACAGGCTTCTAGCCAATGGCTAATTTGCAGCCTGTAACATGGACACTGAGGCGGCGTTCGAATCCAATTGCGGAAGTTTATTACAAATGACAGCACACATAAACGTGGAAACAGGCAGAGGGTCGATTACCAGAAAAGCAGTCCAACAGCATACAACACATAAACGTAATCCAAGCAGCAGAGAGATAAAGCAGGCAGTGGGTCGAATACCGTGAAGTCAGTCCAGAAACAGCAAACAATCCAATAGGGGTAATCCGTAAACTCAATAGTCCATAAAGCAAGATAGCAACAGGTAATCCAACAGAGTAATTATAAACGCTCGGTAAGGCAGGAATAAACTGGCAATACTTCGCAACTGTCTGAGCACATGATGAGTCCTTAAATACTGCCAAACAGGAAGTAGCAGTAGAAGCAGCAGAGGGAGCATGCAGGCTCCCCTAGGAGCGACTCCTGGCACTCAAAACAATAACAACAGTCCAGGTGGGTGGGGGAACAGAGGCAAAGCAGGGGGTGGGACGGAGGGCCAGGTCCATGTAGAGCAGGTGGGCCTGGATCGTGGAGCAGGGACAGACAGTGAAGCACTGGAGGACCTGGACCATGGAGCAGTGGCAGACAGTGAAGCACTGGAGGACCTGGGCCGTGGAGCTGTGGAAGACAGTGGAACCCTGGAGGTCCTGGGCCGTGGTGCTGAGGCAGACAGTGGAAACCTGGAGGACCTGGGCCGTGGAGCGACAGCAGACCGTGAAACATTGACGTGCCTGGGCCGTGGAGCAATGACAGACAGTGGAACACTGGAGGTCCTGGGCCGTGAAGCAGTAGCAGACCATGAAGTACTGGACGCCGCCCCCATAGGAGGATCTACAGCTTGCGCTGACACCTCTGGGGGCATGGGCGCAGATGCTTGGGCAGGTGTGGCAGGGCAATTATAAATGGCCTTCATGGCCGTGACAGGACAGGCAGAGAGTCCGTGGGGAAACGCCGCCCCTTGAGGAGATTCTGCAGCCGGAGCTGCCACTTCTGGGGGCATTGGCGCAGACTCATAGACAGAGGAGGCCTCTGTCGTAGACTTGTGGACAGGCGTGGCCTCTAGAGCAGGTTCGTGGACAGACGAAGCTTCTGAAGTGGTCTCGTAGACAGACGAAACTTCTGGAGCGGTTTCGTGGACAGGCGAGGCCTCTGGAGCGGTCTCGTGGACAGGCGAGGCCTCGGGAGCAGACTCGTGGACAGGCAAGACCTCTGGAACATAGTGTGCAGCCCACACACTAAAAATGGCTACGGCCATTACAGGCAGCACGGTAGATAGTGGGATGTCTGGTGACCTGGAGGGTGTGGATGTTATGGACTTGTGGCTTGTGAATGTGGGCTCTGCGTGGCTTGGGAGCGTGGGCTCTGCGTGGCTTGGGAGCGTGGGCTCTGCGTGGCTTGGGTCAGTAGATACGTGAGGTGGATTGAGAAGGTTGGAAGGGACCTGATGAGGTTTTGGTAGGACAATAGCTTTTTGCCTTGACTCAGGGAGGCCTGCCGTGGCCGGACTTGACTCAGGGAGGCCTGCCGTGACTTGACTTGAGTCGGGAAGAACGGCGGTGACTTGACCTGGCTTGTGCAGTCCAGCTGTGACTTGACTTGGCTTGTGAAGGTCAACTGTGACTTGACTTGGCTCAGGGACAATAGCAGCAGCTTGACTTGGCTCATGAAGAACAACCGTGGCGTGGCTTAGCTCAGGGAAGACAGCAGCAATTTGACTTGGCTTGTGAAGATCTGCTGTAACGTGACTTGACTCAGGAACAATATGGCTTGACTCAGGAACAACATGGCTTGACTCAGGAACAACATGGCTTGACTTGTGGGGAACAGCTGTGACTTGGCTTGACTCGTGGGGCACAGCTGTGACTTGGCTTAACTCATGGGGAACAGCTGTGACTTGGCATGGCTCGTAGAGAACAGCTGTATCTTGGCTTGACTCATGGGGAATAACAGCTGTATCTTGGCTTGGCTCGTGGAACACCACTGTGACTTAGCTTGATTCATGGGGAACAACAGCTGTATCTTGGCTTGGCTCGTGGAACACAGCTGTGACTTGGCTTGGTTCATGGGGAACAGCTGTGGCCTTGCTTGACTCACGGAAAACAGCAGCGTTGGCTTGACTTGACTCTGTTGCTTGACTTGACTCTGTAGCTTGACCGGGCTCTGAAGCTTGGCCGGACTCTGTAGCTTGGCCGGACTCTGTAGCTTGGCCGGACTCTGGAACTGGACTTGACCCTGGAACTGGACTTGACTTGGAAGCCTGACTGGACTTGGAAACTTGACTTGACCCTGAAACTCGACTGGACTCGGAAGCTTTTGACCCTGGAGCAGCAACTGTAGCTTGACTGGGTTCTGCAGCTTGACTTGGTTCTGTAGCTTGACTTGGTTCTGCAGCTTGACTTGGTACAGGAACAGTAGCTGTCATTTTAGCTGCCCATACAGCCATTAGGGGTGAGTCCAGTACATGGGCCATCATGAGGCGTGGCTTGGAAACAGCGATTATTTTGTGGAGTGGATCTGAGATGGCGGCCATCTTGTGAACAGGTTTGGGGATGGCGGCCATGACGGGTGCAGACTCTGGACGGGCGGCAGGCGTGGCGTGAGCAGGCCCTGGAGCGGCAGGCCTGGCGTGAGCAGGCCCTGGAGTGGCAGGCGTGGCGTGAGCAGGTCCTGGAGCGGCAGGCGTGGCGTGAGCAGGCTTTGGCTGGGCAGGCATGACGTGAACAGGCCTTGGCTTGATGGACGTGGCTTGAACAGGCTGTGGTGTGGTGGTTACTGCGGGATTGCGGGGTCCCTCGTCCGCAATCCCAACAGTGTAAGGTGAGCCGCTTAACCGGAGTGCAAGATCTAGGTAACTTTCCAGAGTCCAATGTGGGGTATTTCGTGGCATTAAATATGAAATGTCCTTACATAAACCAAAACGGAAAAGATCTTTGAGAGATGTGTCATTGAAGTTCACCTGATAGCACAGTTCACAGAAGTCAGTTACGTAGTCCTCTATTGGACGGTTTTCTTGTCTGAGATGGATGAGACGATCTGCTGGGTCCATGGTTGGACGTGTACTTGCAACTTCCGCTGGATTCATGGGAGGCGAAGTATTCTGTAACATGGACACTGAGGCGGCGTTCGAATCCAATTGCGGAAGTTTATTACAAATGACAGCACACATAAACATGGAAACAGGCAGAGGGTCGATTACCAGAAAAGCAGTCCAACAGCATACAACACATAAACGTAATCCAAGCAGCAGAGAGATAAAGCAGGCAGTGGGTCGAATACCGTGAAGTCAGTCCAGAAACAGCAAACAATCCAATAGGGGTTATCCGTAAACTCAATAGTCCATAAACAAAGCAAGAAAGCAACAGGTAATCCAACAGAGTAATTATAAACGCTCGGTAAGGCAAGAATAAACTGGCAATACTTCGCAACTGTCTGAGCACATGGTGAGTCCTTAAATACTGCCAAACAGGAAGTAGCAGTAGAAGCAGCAGAGGGAGCATGCAGGCAGTCCTGGGCTGAGGACTCCCTCTGCTGGCTTGGCGTTACACAGCCCCAGTCCCTGGTTAGGCTTTTAAAATACAAAAAAACAAAACAAAAAAAAAAAACAAGTATAAATTCAATAAACGTAACAGAAATCTAAGACTGTGTAACGCCATCAATGTTCACAACCCTGTTTTTGTTTGAACCATTTTGAACCATTAAACCATCTCCATGCTGGTGCTTCTTCTCTTCAGTTCACCTCATGCATTTTCTATAGGGTTCAGGTCAGGCAACTGGGATGGCCATGGCAGATGCTTCATTTTATGCTCAGTGACACATTTTTGTGTTGATTTTGATGGTTCATTTGGATCACTGTCCTGATGGAGGATCCAACCACAGCTCATTATAGAACTTCTAACAGATGCAGTCAGGTTTACATTTTTTATCTGCTGGTATTTGCTAGAATCCATGATGTCATGTATCTGAACAGGACGTCCAGGACCTCTGGCAGGAAAATAAGCCCACAACATTAAAGATCCAGCAGTATATTTAACCGTGGGCATGGGGTACTTTTTGTACCAAACCTATCTTGAGTGTTTGCTGCCAGAAAGCTCTTTTTTTTTTAGTTTCATCTGACCACAGAAGCCATTCCCATTTGAAATTTAAGTCGAGTCTGAGAACTGAATATGCTGGAGTTTGTTTTTGGATGAGCAAGGAGGATTTTTCTTAACCCTCCTGAACAACATGTGGTGACGTAGGGGCTATTTTAATTTTTTTTTTTTTTAGTCTTTTGACCCCAAGACTCCTCTTATCTCTGCAATTCTCCTGCTGTGATCCTTGGAGAGTCTTTGGACACTTAAACTCTCCTCCTCACCATGCATTAGGACGATATAGACACACGTCCTTTTCCAGGCAAATTTGTAAAATCTTTAGTTTAATTTGAATTCTTAATTATTGTCATAATGATGGAAATTGGGATTTTCAATGCTTTAGCTCTTTTCTTACAGCCACTTTCTATTCTGTGAAGCTCAACAATCTTGTTCTGCACATCAGAACTGTATTATGTGGTTTTATTCCATGTGATGGATGATTAAGGAAATTTGGCCTTTGTGCTCCTCATATTTATAATCCTGTGTAACAGGAAGTTATTGCTGGACAATATCATACTCCTAGTCATTCTAGTGTGCTAAATAAATGCAAATATGAATGGGAATATACTTCAGAGATATTTTACTCATTATAATTTCAAAGGGTGCCAATAATTGTGCCCAACATGCATATGAGAAAAAAAAAAAAAACATTTATTTCATAAAGTAAGCTTCCCCCCACTTTTAATTGTTTTACTTCAATGAAATTTTGTGAATTTTTTGAATGTAAGATCATAAAGATAAACAAAGCAGATTTATTTTCATAGACGTCTTTTCTCATATTTACCAAGGGTGCCAATATTAGTGGAGGGCACTGTATGTTCATTAGTCTTATGAAGTCACATAAAGCCTTAAACCGTCATAAGAAATAGTTCGAACTCAGTCACATGATAATCCTTGCCTTAAATAAAATCTATAAATATAGGCCTAAAAGAGTTAAAGTATAAAGCATTGTTAGTTTTTTTTGCTCTTAAGTAATACATCATTCGGAACTGTAAAGGGTCTACTTTTATTTGTGTGTACTCACAATATCAACAAAACGTTGCAAACGGTGCTTTTATAAAAAACAATCATTATGCGCTTTCTGTTGTCTCAAAAGGACCGCTTCACAAAAATAAACCGACACTCAGCGAATACAAACCGCACAGACATGATAAATATACCTATAGAAAGCTCAAAATTATTACTTAACGAAATAAATCAAATCGAAAACAAAAACAAAAACTCTATCATTATGTAATCTGTAATGATGCTTTTTAAAGGCGTGTCCAAAGAGAAGATGGCGAGTCTAGTTTATTAATAAATAATTAAAAAATCTCCTTACTATTTTCCCCTCGACACATTCATGTTAATTACTTCTGCTTTGCAGCAAGCGTTAGCCTATTGCGTGCACGTGAACGGGAATCTCTTCCCTCTGTGTTAAAGACGCGCTCGCTGCTGCTGCTGATGGAGACACTAAACGCCTTCCGAGCCGGTCTCAAAAGTGAAAGCGAATGTGAAATCTCGTGTTGTTTCCACCAGCGCGGAATTTTTTCATCACCATAAATTGTGGATGTCAAAAGTACAAAAATAAGAAGAAGCATAAAACAGACCCGAAGCCCGGCCCGAGTCTGAGCTATGACGTGAAATTTGGCCCGAAGCTCGGCCCTAGGGACCAGGGCCGGCCCTGGCCAATTTGCTGCCCTAGGCAAGATTTTACCTGGTGCCCCTTGCTTCACAGCCCATTCCACCAATAATACATTTTCTTATTTAAAAAAAAAAAAAAAAAAAAAAAATGTGTGTACCATTTGTTAACATTAGTGAATGTATTAACTAACTTGAACTAACAATAAACAAGACATTTGTAACAGTATATATTTGAAAAGTGTTCGACTTCCAGTAGATGGCAGCAATGTTTTACTAAACTAGCCCTTGCTAACAGTATCACCTCGAATTTAACTGAGGAACGTACATCTTTAAAGTGAATTTTACATAAAATGTTGCTATTTTAATAAGCCCAGTTATATACAAATATTAGTAAATTACCCAATTCATTAGCCAAATACCATAGATCCCCAAATACTACACACTACTACTAGCATAAAAATATTATTAAAATGTGTTATCATGCGACACGAAAAATGACACCATTATGTTACAAAATCTCGGATCTCTGGTACTCCACTGTTATTACCCTATTTTAAACTTTTAGACTAGGCCAACATGAAGTTTGTTCACAAACTTTTACCTCATGTAGTTTATTTATATGATCATCATTCATTACATCATTTTTATCTCTGTCTTTGTCCCGGTTTTCCTCTTCTTCTCCTTCTTCTTTTTTTTTTCTTCCCTATGCACCAGAGGGCTTCGGTCTTTTGACATACTGATAATTTATTAGTGAAGTGAACATCTATCACAATCAGGTGACTGATGTATGTGGAAGTGCGGCTGTGCGGGGGAAGATTGATCATGCGTCGAACCGAATAGTTATGTTTTTGTCGGATAATCGCTTTTTTTTATATATTTTTAAATTGATAGCATTGGAGTAGTATTGGTAAAAAAACAAACAAACAAACAACAAAAAACTTCACTCATTTTGGCGCCCTAGGGATCGGCGGCGCCCTTAGCAATTGCCTATTTCGCCTATGCCATGGGCCGGCCCTGCTAGGGACGTAAAAAAAGTCGGGGCCCATCGGGCTCGGGGTGAAATGCAGGGCTCTAAGTTCACTCACCGGGTTGATGCTCTGACGGCCACCGCATGCAACTTTTAACAAGATTCACTTGTTTAAAACAGCCTCAATTATATTAACATTTACTAATATAACCATTATTTTTCTAACACACTTCTAAATATATACAACCCTATGGAAATTGTTATCTTTGCCAGCGATCACAGTTTGAGTATACTTCTATGTCAGGGGTGGCGAACGTCGGTCCTGGAGAGCCGCAGCCCTGCAGAGTTTTGCTTCAACCCTAATCAAACGCACCCGGACAAGATAATCAAGGTCTGAAGGGTTACTAGAAAGCAACAGGCAGATGAGTTTTAATTAGGGTTGGAGCTGAACAATGCAGGGCTGCGGTTCTCCAGGACCGGAGTTCGCCACCCCTGTTCTATGTAAAGGCATAGATAAACCGCGCTGTCAGCAGGCATTTCAGAATAGAGCTGAAGATCTTTGCCCGAACCCGATGAAACCCGACGGGTTCAGTCGGGGTCGGGCTTAATTTATATAATTTTACACGGGTTTGGGCCGGGTTCGGGCTTGCGCTCCGGCTTGCCCGGTAAATTAGCGGTCATGTGATGCGTTTCGATTAGCGCGAGAAAGATGCGATAATGGATGCTGAGGAGGTGAACGGAGGCTTGCCTCTGGTGATTACGTTTTGGCAAAATTAGCCGGATCAGTACTATGCATCCCGGTCAGTCGCAGCAGCAGTAAAAGGGGGGTTCAGTGCTGCTGGACACACCATCAGTGAGCGCAGGACCGCGCTGAAACTTAATAACTTAAAATCTCAATTTCGTTATTGCCAAAAACCCATCTTAATTTAGAACTTATCTTAATTTAATTTGTTAAGAAATAGTCTTTTTTATTGGCGCGTTGGCCTATTTAGAGTGCTAAGATGTTATGCTGTTACAGAGGACTTATTATATTTATTTGTTCCAACTTCCAAGTGGCCTATAGCCTACGTTAGTCATTAATAAATTATGTTAAACCATGTATAAATGACTCATTCTTGTCAAAAGGCAAAAGAGCTGCGTGATTGCGCTCATTTGAATAATGTCGGGCTGTAAACGGGTTCAGGCTTTTAAAAAGCTGTCAATCAAAATGTACTTGTCGGGCTCAGGCCGAATTCTGTCAGGCTCGGGCACTGTCGGGCCTAACTTTTAAGGCCCGATTACAGCTCTATTTCAGAATAGAACAACGAAAACAAGGTTAGTAATTCTGATATACCAGCTGAGAAATACAATAAAATACGATGTTTTGTTTGTTATATTCCAATATTCCAAAGAACATTATCCAGTGAATTATTCACTCTTTAGCCTATTAAACAGCGTATAAACTGTAGTTTAAAACAAAGTTGATATGACTCCTGTCCTTTATTTATTTTCTTCTTTTAAAACTTTCTACATTCTACATTTATTTTGCTTATTAGTTGATGCATTTTATAAATAAAATGTTTTTATTGTTTTAATATGAAGATTAATTTTAACATGAATGACTGCTAATTTTCAACACTTTAAGAGGATTAAAGGAGGAAAACCCAAAGGCAGTGGACTTAATTATAAAGTATGGACTTAATTCACTCAGTCACTGATTTACTTTATAACAGTAAATAAATATTGGTTCGGCATATTGGTTATCGGGCACATAATTATGCAAATAATCGGTATCTGTAATAAAAAAAATCAATATCACTAAAGTAAATTCCTTAGTGAGATCTTTGCCTTGATCCTTGCTTGATAACACAACCAAATGTTACAGGGGTGGACGATACTGACATACTGTACTTTGAGAGTTTGAGAGCTTCCCTGCAGGTTGCTTATGATCATGCCACAGCTGTTCTGGAGACGAGCCATTCAAAAAGCAAACATTACTATGATCAGAAGCGCTGCACAGTTTCCTATGCTGTGGGTGACTTGGTCAGGGTTAAAACCCACCCAGAGGGATGAAGAGAGATCTGTTGTTGTTGACCAGGGGCTTAGTGCTGACTACTCAAACAGACTTTCAGTTGATCATTCAGATGGTAGTGTTCCTGAACATTTGACTAAACATTCACTTGACGTTCTATCAGACAGTAGTGATGTGGGGGCTGTCTCTACTTCACATGACATGCCACCTGACGTGAATGGTATTGTATCCCTGCCCATATTGTGTATTCTCAAAATATATTATGCTATTTTACTCAATATGATATTATTTTACTTAAACATAATGTATGGTTATAACAATAATCAATAGATCAAAATGCTGATTGTTACAATACTGGATGTCATAACACAGATTGAGAGTCTTATGTGTATGGTGTTGGGTAGCACCGGTGATTTCCACTGGATCAAATCAGTGAACTTAAGCGAACTAATGAACTTTGGGTAACTTCCAATATATGACAGATACATGATTGATGTATGTCCCATGTGACCACCTCCAATCAATTGGAGATGGTGAATTAAGGGTCATTTTTAATTGGAGACGGAGGAGTTAAGATCATTTTGGCAGGTGGTCTAGTCAAAACAGACAGGCGTAACCCATAAAAAAACTGGAATTACCAATTTTGGTGAGCATGGATAGGTATAAGAACGGATACCAGGACAGACGGAGACTAAATGCGGTAACCGTTGTCTCGGCTTTGTTGCTTTGTCCAATAAAGTATTATTTTGACATCTGGAACTCTGCTTCTCGAGCCTTATTGACTTCATTGAGAAAATTCATCAACTTTGCTCCACAACACCCACTGCTTCGAACCAGGGTCTGGGTCATTATGCGCCGAGACAAAGAAAGGTCCCTAGAATTACGCCTGACTGGACAGTAAATAGTGGACTAACAGTGGACTAACCCCTACCATACAAAAAGGCTTGACTTGCACTAAGGATGAAAGGTGAAGCTTCAGTGTTACTAGAATGTTAATTGTTCTGCATATAAGTTCTTGGTACAAGTTCATTATTTGCATCTGAAAAATTTGTGCATTTCACTTTTGTGTTTGTCACTTTTTATTTTTTCAAACTAATGTGCACTGTACTAACATGTGTGCTTGTACTGTTTGTGCATTATCTATTCCTCTGCCATTTAACTTTTCAACTCAGTCATGTGTTTCTTTTGCTGTGTATGGCTGAGGGCAGACCTTTTTGGTCGGGGGAAATCTGTAATGAGTGAAAATGTTGTGCCTCCTTTAAGAGCAGAGTTCCCTTCTGTGCACAGTCTGCAACCATATGCCACGAGTACCGCATGTGTGCGGGTGCGATGGTTTTACTTTTAATTTCTGTTGCTAATTTAAGTTGTCTTCTTTTAATAAGTAACACTGTTGCCAGGAGAATAAAGCTCAAGATGTGGAATGTGACTCGTGATTTCTGCTGCAACCTGAGTTTGGCGAGCTATCATTTAGCCTCGACTCAGCGCGTTACAGTCATCTCATTCCAATGAAGCTACGATGTTTAAAATTTTAAAATATGATTTTTTTTTTTTTTTTGGTCAAATATGACCAAAGAGGCCCAGAGGGTTAAACCATCATTATCAGTCATTCGGTTTTATTTAAAACACACATCTCTGTTCTTTCTGACAGTTACATTTATAACTTAATGAATCATCAAACTCAAAACTGTGTTGGAAACACAAATGTAATATTATAAATAACTAAACTACTGATTAAGGATAGAAGAGATATTTTTTTCATATCTGTTGACTTACCTAGTAGTTTCAGTACCACTTTTAAATTGGTTGAAAACTGCCTGCGACCCCTGCTGTGAACTGTACATGTATATTCTCCTTCATCTTCAGCTCTCAGTTTGTCCAGACGGAGGGAGAAGTTTCCATCTTTAAGGTGCTCAGTAAAAAAATGAGCTCTATCTTGATATTCCTGCTGCTGTTCATCTGCTCGACTCTCACCATCTTCATACAGATGAACCAGATCCTTCAAGTCTTTTTTTCTCCATTCCACCTTCAGACCCTCCATTCCAGAGGGTTTATCTTTATAACAGGGCAAAACCATTGAAGCTCCCAGATGAACCGGTGTGTGATGAGAATGTTTCACAGTGAATCCTGAAAATGAAAAAAAAAAAAAAAAAAAAAAGACCACAGTTTATTAACGTTAAGGCACAGAAGGTTCAGTATCTCCCATTATGTTTCTTTTTTCTTTCTTTATTATATTTTTCTACCATGAGTTTACAGCAGTGAGAGAGTTTAGGTCTCATCCTCACACTGTCTAACGCATATCACACACAAAACTGGATAACATTATCTCAAGTCTCTTGAATCTGATTAGCTAGCTTTGGACAACTTCCAGAATTAAGGGCACTCCGGAGATTTAATATCAGCCCATTTGAGAAAATCATCATCAAGTGCTTTTGAAGAAGAAATAATTGGATAACACCTAAATGAATTAGGGTGGTGTAAAGTTTTTTTTAGGTTGACATCAAATCTTTAAAAGATAATCAGAGTTTGTTTAAGGCACTTTAATAGCAATTAAACTAAATATCCACAGCCAGAAAAGTTTCATTAGCTTAATTTCCTGTTTGAAATTGTCTGTACTTATTTTATGATTGTGTGTGATTTTTTCCCCTGTATTTATACAGCACTTGATTTATATACACAGATTGTTTCAAAGCACTTTTACAGAGTTCAACACGAAAACAGCATATCAACGATGCAAACAGCAGCTCTAAAAAGAGAACAATAGTAGTCACCATTATAGTAAATATTCATAAATAAGTAAGTGAACAAGCGTTTCTGTCTAATTAGATGTAAAATTAAATGATAAAGAATGTCAGTGTAATTAATCATCAATTAAACAGGCTGCAGACACACATCATTAACTCTAATTTTCATAGATATCTGGTGAAATCTCTGAACAGCAAATGAACAGACTGAGATCAGATGTTGTGCTGAACAATCAATCCTTCCACAAACTCCTTTTTTTTTTTTTTTTTTTTACATTAATTGACTTACACACTCATATGTACAAACCCAGCTGATAAAGCATATAAAAAACATGTTCAGATGTAGCTTGTGCTTATTCAAAATAATAATTTATGTATATAATTAATAACACATGACCAGTCCAGACAACTATATTTATCACTTAAATGCATCAAACTAGTATTATAAAAAAATCTGGAAATACTATTTATATTGTATCTATGCAGCTTAATTCAAATCATATTGTAACGCCAAGCCAGCAGAGGGAGCCCTCACCCCAGGACTGCCTGCATGCTCCCTCTGCTGCTTCTACTGCTACTTCCTGTTTGGCAGTATTTAAGGACTCCCCATGTGCTCTCACATTTGTGAAGTATTGCCAGTTAAACCTGCCTTACCGAGCGTTTATATAACTCTGTTGGATTACCTGTTGCTGTCTTGCTTTGTCTTTGGATTATTGAGTTTACTGATTGCCCCTGTCGGATTGTTTGCCTGTGTGGACTGTTTACAAGGTTTGACCCTTTATCTGCCTGTTGACGATCGCTCTCTGGATTATCCCTTGGACTGTTGCATTCTCGGACTGCCTTATTGGTTATCGACCCTCTGCCTGTTTGCACGTTTATGTTTGCTGCTGTTCCTAATAAACTTTTGTGTATGGATTCTACTACTGCCTCAGCGTCCACGTTACACATATATTGTTCAGGGCAACAACAGCAGCAATTTCTTTTCTTTTATTATTATTATTATTATTATTATTATTATTATTATTATTTTACACTTACCCAGTTTCAACTCTTCATTGACTGTATGCACACAATCCTGGTCCTTATAAACTTTACATGTGTAAATCCCTTTATCTCCAGCTCTCAGTTTTTTCAGACGAAGGGAGAAGTTTCCATCTTTAATCTTCTTCTTTAAGAAATGAGCTCTTTTGTGATAATCCTTGTGCTGTTCATCTGCTCGACTCTTGCCATCTTCATACAGATGAACCACAGTCTCTGTTCTTCTCCACTCCACCTTCAGATTGTTCTCTAACAAGCTTTTGTCAATCTGACAGGGCAAATCCACTGAATCTCCCAGAGTAATGAAATTACCACTCATTAGGATCTCTATAAAGGAACAGAAATGTTTTAATGTGGAAAACCTGATACAAAAGAAAAATAAACGTTAGTACAAAATTCAAACCACACCACACTTGCATAACAGCTAGTCAATCATTCAAACATTTATTAATTGCAACTAATTAATTACCTATTAATTATATGAGCACTGTCACACTCGTAGACTTGAGATATGGCGGTATATTGGGACGGCTGTGATTTGGCTGTAGGTAAGTTTATCCCAACATAAATATTCTATTCGGTACAGGGCACACAGAATCCAAACCTTTATGTTTTTCTTTATTTGGAAAAAAAGGCAAAAAATATTATTAATAATAAAAAAGGGTGCTGTTCTAGGGCTGCACAATTTGGCCAAAAATGTTGTTTTTATATATCAATCTGACTAATAATGATTATGGTTATTATTTCTATATAGAAACATGAAACAAAATAAGGAATATTACTCTTGTAATAACACTATTTCACTATAATATATAAAAGAAAAACCCTGAGCATTTAAGAATAAATATAATAATAAATATAGCTGTGAGAAAAAGAAAAAAGTACACTTTTCTACACTGAGGAAAACTTTAGGATTTGCAAATGTTTACCTCTGTAACAGAGACGCTGAGGCAGCGTTAGAATCCATATGCGGAAGTTTATTGCAAATAACAGCAAACATACACGTGTAACCAGGCAGAGGGTCGATAACCAAAAGCAGTCCACTCTTTCGACAGTCCAAGAGTAATTCGGGAATCGTAGTGAGAAACCAGGCAATAAAGTCAAACCTTGAAATCAGTCCACACAGGCAAACAATCCAAAAGGGGAAATCCAAGAAATCAGTGGTCAGAAAACAAGGCAGAATCATACACATGCAAACAAACAGAATAATCAGAAAATGCTCTGTAAGGCAGGTAAACTGGCAATACTTTGCGATGTGTAAGCACATGGTCACAGCTTAAGTAGTCCCAAACAGGAAGTGAATGTAGAAGCAGCAGAGGGAGCGCGCAGTCAATATTCGGGTGATGGCTCCCTCTGCTGGCTTGGCATTACAGAACCCCTCCCTCTAAGAGTGACTCCTGGAGCTCGGCGAGGACATCCCCATGGTCGTGGTGCCGGACGGTCGGGTCTGGCTCAATGGAACTCCTCCGTGAGAGACGGATCCAGAATGTCACTGGAGGCTACCCATGACCTCTCCTCAGGTCCATAGCCCTCCCATTCCACCAAATATTGGAGCTGACCCCCTCTATACCGAGAGTCCAGTAACTCCTTTACCTGATAGGCGGGCAAGCCGTCTACATCCAGGGGTGGCGGTGGTTTTGGGGCCATCTGGCTGGGGTCAGCCTCCGGGTGGACCGGTTTGAGAAGAGACACATGGAAGGAGTGAGAGATACGGTAGTTAGGAGGAAGCTCAAGCTGGTAGGTTACTTCATTGATTCTTTTAAGAATTTTGAAAGGGCCTACATACCTAGGGCTGAGCTTCCTGCTGGGCAGCCGCAGCTTGATGTCCCTTGTAGAGAGCCAGACCCGCTGTCCAGGTTGGTAGGGAGGGTGTGGATGGCGGCGTCTGTTGGCTTGGATCTCCTGATTCTGTACAGCCCACTGGAGACGCACATGGGCACTGTCCCACACCCTCTCACTACGCTTAATCCAGTCGTCGACAGCCGGAACTGAAGAAGGTTCACCTGACCACGGGAACATGGGAGGCTGAAACCCCAGGACGCACTGAAAGGGGGTGAGGCCTGTAGAGGAATGGGTGAGTGAATTTTGGGCATATTCGGCCCAGGGGAGAAACTCTGACCATCTATGCTGTTCACGACTGCAATAAGTGCGTAGATACTGACCGATCTCCTGATTTAGTCTTTCCACCTGGCCATTACTCTGAGGATGGTATCCTGAGGTGAGGCTAACATTAATGTCAAGCTGCCTGCAGAAGGCTTTCCAGACTTGTGATGTGAACTGAGTTCCTCTGTCACTTACAATGTCCTCAGGTAAACCATAGACACGGAAGACATGGTTGAAGAGGGCTAAGGCTGTTTCCATGGCTGTGGGTAGACCTTTCAATGGAATTAAACGGCAGGATTTGGAGAAATGGTCAATGATTACTAGAATGGTTGTGAACTCATGGGAAGGTGGCAGGTCAGTGACGAAATCAATGGAGAGATGTGACCAGGGTCGTTGTGGAATAGGTAGTGGTTGAAGTAAGCCTGAAGGCAATTCCTTGGGGGTCTTGGATTGGGCACAGATCTGGCATGATTTGATGAATGCGGTAGTGTCTTTGGTCATTGATGGCCACTAGAATGAGTTCTTTAACAGATGTAGAGTGTGTGATATACCAGGATGACCTGCACTGAGAGAGGTGTGGACCCACTGTAGTACTTGGTGACGTATTTCTTGAGGTACGTAGTGTTTATTTGGGGGACATTGTGGTGGTGGCGGGTCTTGGTCGTGTCTGCGCTGAATTTCTTCCATGATGTTCCATGAGATGGGAGCTAGAATGACAGTGGGTGGAAGGATGGGTTCAGGTGGGTGAATATCCATAGGAGGATCATGTTGACGGGAGAGAGCGTCTGCCTTATTGTTTTTACTTCCTGGTCTGTAAGTGACTGTGAAATTGAAACGAGTGAAGAAGAGGGCCCATCGAGCTTGACGAGGGTTAAGTCTTTTTACGCCTTTGATGTATTCGAGGTTCTTATGGTCAGTGATGACTTAGAAAGGATGACGAGCGCCCTCTAGCCATTGCCGCTACTCCTCGATAGCGGCTTTCATGGACAGTAACTCTTTATTTCCCACATCGCACTGGTGAGTTTTCTGGAATAAAAGGCACATGGATGAAACTTGCCTGGTTGACCATGACGTTGAGAAAGAATGGCTCCTATTCCACAGTCTTACGCATCCACCTCCACAACAAATGGCAACTCAGGGTTAGGGTGTTTCAGAATAGGAGCTGAAGTGAAACTTGCTTTGAGTGTGGTGAAAACTCGATCTGCCTCTTCGGTCCAACAGAGTTTCTTGGGTTTATTTTTTAGGAGTGAGGTAAGAGGAGAAGCAATGGTGCTATAATTTTGGATGAAGCGGCGGTAGAAATTGGCGAAGCCCAGGAATTTTTGGAGCTCCTTGATGGTAGTAGGTTGAGGCTAATCCGTGACCGCTTGAACTTTGCTTGAGTCCATCTTGACCCTCTGGTGGCTGACTTGATAACCTAGAAATGATGTCTGGTGGACGTGGAACTCACATTTTTCAGCCTTGACATAAAGTTGGTTTTCCAGTAGACGGGACAAAACTGCACGCACATGGGTAACATGTTCTGTTTCTGTCTTGGAGTATATCAGAATGTCGTCTATGTAGGCGATAACAAACTTGTTCATGAACTCCTTGAAAATTTCATTAATGAAGGACTGAAAGACAGCTGGGGCGTTGGCTAACCCATACGGCATCACCTGGTATTTATAGTGCCCCCTAGTGGTGAGAAATGCAGTCTTCCATTTGTCACCCTCCTTGATCCTGATGAGGTTGTATGCACTTTGTAAGTCTAGTTTGGTGTAAATGGTGGCCTCCCGCAGTTGTTCTAGAGCCAGGGGTACTAGAGGCAAGGGGTAACAGAACTTTACCGTGACGTTGTTGAGCCCACGATAGTCGATGCAGGGCCTTAGACCACCATCCTTCTTGCTTACGAAGAAGAACCCTGCTGTAGCAGGGGATGTTGATGCACGGATGAAACCTGAATCTAGAGCCTCCTCAATGTATTCCTCCATAGCCTGATCCTCCATCCTGGACAACGGATAAACTCTACTCTTGGGAGGCATGGCGTTAGGCAGTAGGTCAATAGCACAGTCCCTGGGGCTGTGTGGAGGGAGTTGTGTGGCTTTAGTCTAGCTGAAAACTTCAGATAAATCTTGAAAATGACTGGGGGTTGGTTATCTTTACCTGTGTGTCTGGACTCTCAATGCTTGTGGTAAGACATGGTTGTGGCTGAATGGAAAAACAGTTCTTCATGCAGAATTGTGACCAGTGAGTTAATTCCCCTTGAAACCAGGAGATGGCAGGATCATGGATGGAGAGCCAGGGAAATCCTAGGATGACTTCATATTTGGGTGAGTGACCACATACAAGGTGATGTTTTCCTGGTGAAGCAGACCAACTTGAAGTTTCACGGTTTTGGATTGGTAGTGGATGCCGTGATCGATGAGAGTGTCATTGATAGCTTTGATCTGGATGAGCGGTATGCATGGTTGGGTAGGGATGTTATATTTCTTGACGATGTCCTTATTGATGAGATTCAGTGCAGCCCCAGAGTCAATCATCGCTGTTAGATCAAGAGACAGAGTATCAGTTCTTATGGTGACTGGTAATGTCAGTGACTTGTATTGAAGAACAGAGAAATTTTGGATATTTACCCCTGAGGAAGTCTTGAACTTGAGTGGACATCCTATACTACGGTGGCCTGGTTTACCGCAGTAAAAACACAGATGATTTTGACAACGTCTTGTTCCTTCCTCCTCAGTCAGTCCTGATGCATTAAGTTGCATGGGTTCGGCAGGTGTTTGTTCCATTGCTGGACCGCAGATTGGGGAATTGCGATGATTACTCTTGGTAGTGCATTGCCTGCGTGTCTGCCTCCTGAGATTGTCGATCTTGATGGTGAGGTTAACGAGTTCAGAAAACGATGAATTCTCTCGACGGCAGGCGAGCTCAGTTTGTAGATCGATATTAAGACTGTTGTAAAAGATAGCTTTAAGAGCAACATCATTCCATCCGCTCTGGGCTGCCAGAGTACGAAATTCAATAGCATAGTCAGCTGCAGTACGGTTACCTTGCTTGGCATGAAGATAATCTTCAATAATTTGCTTTGATAAGCGAATGCTGCTTGCAAGTTGGAGACCTCCGCTGGATTCAAGGGAGGCGAAGTATTCTGTAACGGAGACGCTGAGGCGGTGTTAGAATCCAAATGCGAAGTTTATTGCAAATAACAGCAAACATACACGTGTAACCAGGCAGAGGGTCGATAACCAAAAGCAGTCCACTCTTTTGACAGTCCAAGGGTAATCCGTGAATCGTAGTGAGAAACCAGGCAATAAAGCCAAACCTTGAAATCAGTCCACACAGGCAAACAATCCAAAAAGGGAAATCCAAGAAATCAGTGGTCAGAAAACGAGGCAGAATCATACATGTGCAAACAAACAGAATAATCAGAAAATGCTCTGTAAGGCAGGTAAACTGGCAATACTTTGTGATGTGAAAGCACATGGTCACAGCTTAAGTAGTCCCAAACAGGAAGTGAATGTAGAAGCAGCAGAGAGAGCGCGCAGTCAGTATTCGGGTGATGGCTCCCTCTGCTGGCTTGGCATTACAACCTCAAAGTTCTTAATTATCTTTGCTATTTTTACCCAAATCAGGGTTTAGTGAGCAATAATGAGTACTCAATTAATGTAATTTCTTTTTCATTCATACTTGTCGCCGGAGGGCGCCCTCCACAAATAAGACTCACTGATGACGTTCCAGGAAATCCCTTTTATGGACAAAGGCTTTCAGCTTTTGCTGTAGATGTAGCCTAGTAGCTGAATAACATGCAGATAGACGTTTTACTGATGAAACATGAATAAAATAAACAATATATGTGTCACAATATGTGACAATATATGGCTTTTATCTCTATTCAAGCCATCTCGGGTATTTTTATAAGAATGAAGTAAATTTAAAACGCAATGCTAACCTATAGCCTTTATCACCATTTAGAATAAAGTAGCATGATTTCTGCCTCTGTTTAATAAAACCATGTCAGATCACAGATATACATTATTTCAAAGTGTATTTGGACTAAACATATCATTATACATTTGTTGGACAACAGGTTTGTAATCTTTCCTTGTGTTTTCATGGTAACCAATTAGCAAGGTAGGCTAAGATACAAAGCCATTTAGCCCTAAATTAACAATCAAATTAATTCAGCATATTAATATATTGTATTACCATGTGGACTCTGATTGGAAGGTGGAGATGTACTCATGTTTATGTAATGATCTTTTTAAAATAATATATCTCCAAATACATTCTTACTAGTACTTTATGAGGTTAAAGATATCTCCAGATGAACAGGGAAGGGTAGTTATTCTGTTTTTGATATCATCTTTTCATTTCTGACTAGTAATTATTGCAATAGTGACTAGTATCTATTTAAAATATTACTAGTAAGCATTCATTAGATACTAGTACTTATTGAATAAATTCTGGTAACTAATTAATAGATACGAGTAGTTATTCATTAGGTACTAGAACTTATTTATTAGACACTAGTATCTTTCGCAGTTATTACTAGTAACAATTTTTTATCTTACTAGTCGATCTGCTTTTTTACTCATCTTATGATATGACTAGTCTGAATGGCCACAGTACAGTTCAATTAAACATTTTACTATTTTACTAGTAAAATAAAAAATCTTACTAGTAACATTTCAAATAAGTATTAGTATCTAATAAATGAGTACTTGTATCTTTGAATAAATACTTGTTGCTAATCAATAAGTACTAGTATGTAACGAATAAGAACTATCTAATTACTATGTATGAGTATCTATTAACTAAGTACTAGTATCATATAAATAAGAACTAGTATATAATGAATAAATACTAGTATGTAATAATTAAGAGCTAGTATCTATTTAATAGGTTAGAGTATCTAATAAATAAGTAGTATCTAGTATCTAATGATTAAGTGCTAGTATATAAAAAAATATATTATAATAGATTAAAAATTATTAAATAATAGATACCGGTATCTAAAAATAAGTACTAGTACCTAATGTTTAACTACTAGTACATAAAAATCATTTACTAGTCACAACTGGAATACATACTAGTCAAAACGGAAAAGTTGATATCTCAATCAGGGTATATACAGAACATCTTAAGTTGAATTTAATACCTTTTACTACCTTTTTTAATACCTTCAAAAAAAAATTAATACCAGCACGACTTAGAGCTGCAACTATAGTGGCGTAAATGAAATACCTTTCCAAATGGAATAACATATTGCATCACAATGTAACAAGGTCATTATAACTTAACATAAACACTGGACTCAAAAACTGCCCACTGATATAAGAATAGAAATAAAGACAGAAGAGCAAGGAGACATCTTCTTCATAGATCATTAGTCAGTAAGTCTGATGTGTGAGCAATCTAAAAAAGAGGTGGCCTAAAATAAATTAAGCTGATACATTTAAGTAAAGCAGAGGGATTAATCAAGCGGTCACAATGGGCCTTTGTCCATAGTTTTTAATTAATGTCAAAAAGTAACAATTGCATTAGAGCTGAAGATATTTGTCCCGAACCCAAAGTCGGGTCCGGTCGGGCTCGGGCTTAATTTATATCATTTTACACGGCTTGCGCGGTAAATGAGCGGTCATGTGATGCGTTTCGATTAGCGCGAGAAAGATGCGAAAATGGATGCTGGGGAGGTGAAACAGAGGCTTGCCTCTGGTGATTATGTTTTGGCAAAATTTGCCAGATCAGTACTATGCATCCCGGGCAGTCGCAGCAGCAGTGAAAGGGGGTTTAGTGCTACTGAACGCACCATCAGTGAGAGCAGGACCGCACTGAAACTACAGTAGATTCAATCATTTTCCTTTACAAAACATGTAGCCTAATCTTGGTGAGTAAAGGTTTTTCAATTATAACAAAATATTAACTGAGTCTTAAATGCATAATGTAGGCTAATGTTGGCATTATTCTCTTATTACATTTCAGATATTCACCGCCGCGTTGAGGCCGGATTGTGGAGAATAGTAGCGAAGCAAATCCCGCGGGGCCTTTATCTTAATTTCTTTAACCCCTTCTTAATTTAGAACTTATCTTAATTTAATATAAGAAGGACTCTTTTTTATTGGCGCGTTGGCTAAGTGTAGGCCTATTTAGAGTGCTAAGATGTTACGATGTTACATTGGACTTATTTTATTTTTTTTGTTCCAACTTCCAAGTGGCCTATTAGTCATTAATAGGTTAGTTAGTCATTAATAAATTGTTAAAACATGTATAAATGACTCATTCTTGACAAAAGGCAAAAGAGCTATGCGCACATTTGAATAATGTCGGGCTGTAAACGGGTTCGGGCTTTTAAAAAGCTGTCTATCAAAATATACTTGTCGGGCTCGGGCCCTGTCGGGCCTATCTTTTAAGGCCCGATTACAGCTCTAGTTGCTAGGTCTAAACACCACAGCACCTCAGCTCGCAATGTAGCGGTGGTGATGGGGCATAGCGTCTGCTGTCTGACGTCTGTCACGTAGCTGTTGACGATACTGCTAGGACTACTGCTGGCAGTGGTTTGCATCGGGAGAGCAGTCGATGTTGAGGGCAAAACAGTGGAGGCTGAGGTCGTTGATCCAGCCGAAGCGCAGAACATTGATATGGGAAGCTGCTCGCTACGTCCGCGCATCCTAGCTTGGTGGCTATTTGATTCCATATGCGATTTGACGCCATTCACCCCCATCCAGGTTATATTAATCGTCTTCTTGGAGACGTGGCAATAAGCCTCGCGGCTGTTGCCAACTACTGGCCTAAGCCAGTTTTTAAATCTTGAGTCCTCCAGCTAGAGGTCCGAAAACTTGCATTTCCCCATGTTTTAATTTAATTACTGAACGGAAGCGAGCTCGCCTACATGGTTGGCAGCAAGCCAGCCGGGTACCCAGTTTGTTTCAGCGCGCGCGCGAACGAACACCACCTCACATGATATCGCTCAGGTCCTACTCTCAACGTATACATAAATCCACGCAAATTTTAGAAGAAAGGCCTGCACTTAACACAAATTTAAATTTATCTAAAAAAAAAAAAAATTGGGAAATCGAAAATTTAATACCTCGTCAAATGACGTTTATTACTTTTTAATACTTTTTAATGCCCTTAATTTTGGCTAATTTCATTTACTACCTTTTACCACCTTTTACAACCCCGCGGACACCCTGTCAATGACAGATCACATAGAAATCAATGGTAAAATGTACAATTTGTTACTAGTAACAACAGAATAGTTACTAGTCACTATTGAAATAAGTACTAGTATCTAATGAATAAGTATAGTATCTATTAAATAGGTACTAGTATCTATTTAATAGGTACTAGTATCTAATGAATAAGTACTAGTATCTAATGAAGAAGTACTAGTATCTATTAAATAGGTACTAGTATCTATTTAATAGGTACTAGTATCTAATGAAGAAGTACTAGTATCTTTTAAAAAGGTACTAGTAGCTAAACATCAAGCACTAGTAGCTAAAGAATAAACACTAGTAGCTAATGAATAAGTACTAGTACTTAATGGAAAAGATACTAGTATCTAAAAAATAAGTACTAGTAGCATGAAAATAGATACTAGTACGGCTTTTAGATTAAATGTTAAAAGGGCTTGCCATACTGTTTTGCCCCTCGTATGAACTCTGGCTTGTCTAGTGGATGACTCTTTTGCCTAGCCCTTTGGATTACGTTCGCTGTTGATCGACCCTCGCCTGTGTAACGGAATACTCGTTTGTCCTGCCTTCACATATCTGTCCGCCAATGTCTGACCCTGCCTGTTATATGACCATGTCATTGTTGATGTCCTCTAATAAAATTCTGCATTTGGACCCGCCCGTTTCACGCATCTCTGACTCCGTAACAGTGATAGTGCGTTTATACAACAGTTCAACGGCATGAGTGTGTAAATAAAATAATAACGGAGTGTCTTTAAATGCCCTTTTTGTGCGAACTACTTTCTTCCACCGCGGATTCAAATTAAAGTTTGACAGTTGATCAGCTGAGCCAAAGCCTGTATTACTAATTCCAGAACGTCACTTTAGAACTAGTAACGAAGAAATGTTGAGTTGCTTCATTGAAAGCTTATTGTATTACTGTGGCAAAACCAAAGTATAACGTATTATGAGAGAGAGATGGACTGAGCGATCGTGATTACCTGCGTCTGATACAGCATTCATTATTCAGCCAAAAAAAAAAAAAAAATAGTTTGAATATCAGCTGAGGAAAGCGTCATCTTTGTCCTAAGGTAAAAATCCTTTCATCTGTTAAGGGTGATTTTATGACAGCGCTGCTCAGTGCATTTGTTCGCTGCATCAAGCTAATGTTGAAACTAAAAAGAACTTCCCCTTATGACAGCATGTTTCAACGTAAAAGTCTGCTGACTTGTAAAAACAGTCTCTTGTCGCACCGTTTCTCAATACTAAACACTATTAAATACTTATATTATTTATATAAAATACAGTAATAAATACCACTATTATATATATATATAAAATATTATGTATTAAATAATATTTAATAAACAACAACAGCAATCAAAAAAGTTGCTAGGCAATTCAATCACATAAAAAAGTTACACAGGCAGCGCTCTGATATGCATTGTTGAATTTACATAAACATGATGAGATTTTGCCAAAAAGATTTGCTCTGGGACAAATAATTGATTAATGAGACCAAAGACTGTCAGTTAGATTTCCCAAAAAGAATTCTGTCTCATGTTTTACCACTATAGAGACATTAGAGCTAGTGGCAAATTCCAGAAGATCTGGCCGCAATGAGGCTTCTCTCGGGCGAGTTCATGAGCGCTGGACGGCCCCAGATAGCACACGTACGTCTGCAAGATGTCTGTAAAAGTTCTCCTGATCTGGAAAGCTTCTGCTGTGTACAAACATCTGGCAGACGTCTGTAAGATGTCAGTTTTACATACATCTAATCAAAGGCATCATGCCCATTGAAAATGAGGGGGCACGTGCGGGCGGATCTACCGGGGTGGCACGGGTGGCACCCTAAGAAAAAAAGCTTTGCCACCCCACCTGCCACCCCAGAATTATTACAGAATAAAATAACAATGTAAGCAGTGTTTCATATACCACTTTTCAGCAGCAGCGATGACTGTTAAGGCAAAATAATGGCAAAAAACACGTCTTTCAATAAACTGTTCACAATGGTTGCACGCACACGCAGCGCGCCCCAGTGTAGTCGGCTTTATTAACAAATTACTCTTATGAACCGGTTCTTTTTTAGTCAAAAACACAAAGGCCACTTCATTAACGAATTGTTTTTACATTTATTCGTAAATCAGATGATAATTACTGCTTCTCGGCTAACTCGTCCTCTGAGAAATCTATTCCCGTCCGGATATGTCTGAGATTCATCGCATAATTGTTTGGTGATCCGATTCTTCGACCGCTCGCTCCACTTTCATCATAGATATAGGCCTTTATGCCAAATCTGGTGAATCAATAACATGAATAAGGAGATGCCGATCACGAAAACTGATAGCAGAGGTAAGTATCTAGTCGTATTGTTTTCTCGATTGATAACAATATAACTGATTTTAGTTGGCACATTTTCCCGAACCATTCATTCAGTTCTCAAAACAAAGACACTTCTCAAGAAGTTTAACAGTGAGTTAAACAATGTTAAACATTAGACACCAATCAGAATCTCTGCATCCTAACAACGGAGAGAGGAGAGAGCTAAACGAATCAACAAAGGAATTTATAATTACACATACAGTACATTTACTGTATACAGTGCAGTACATCAGATTATAGAAATTTCACTATTCTATATGTACAGTAAACTGCAGTACATGTACAGCTTCAAACGTGTGACTGATTTTGATTTGTAACAATTTTTTACAGTAGGCCTATGTGTACTGCGTTTTTGCAGTTATTGCATTTAGGATGCTGAATTATTATTATTATTATTATTATTATTATTATTTATTTTTTCTGGACTGTATTGTGGTACTGTAACGCGGTCACAGACGGAGGCGGAGACGTAGGATCTATGTGCGAGTGTTTATTAGCGTAGTCAAACAGGGAGAGGTTCAAACAACAGCAAACGGGAACAACCAAGATAATCCAAAGCGTAAACGATAGTCCAGGCAAAATACTCAGTAGGTGGGCAGAAAACAAGGGCAGGGTGAATAAACAGTCCGGTCGGCAACAAGAAACACGAAACAAGAAAAAACGCTCAGGATTGATAGATAAACTAGTCAAAACTTTGCGGGGGAATCGCCCCGGGTATAAATGGCTGACTACAGGAAGACCCAGAACCGGAAGAGGGGGTCCCAGGTACGGGGCAGATAGGTAATGTCATACTAAA